>NC_134095.1:129401958-129704988 GCF_000715075.1 Nicotiana tabacum
TCGACTAAAATACGTAATTATAGCCTATCATCAACACCCCACACTTAAACCATTGCTCGTCCTCGAGCAATCAAACTACACTTTTTTTTTATAGACATGACCTTTTTAAACAATTCTCCTAACTCATCACACCAAGAGTATTTAAAATAGACTAAGCGCAAAAGCGTAACATCTTCACCTCAAGATTTGACTCATAAGTACCACACATTATTCACAATTCACCTACTTACTATAACATAGAGGTCACTGACATTACCTTTCCTTCATGCATCAAGTGCCCTCACACAACAAAAGAGAGTAGTTCCACACAATAAAATTTAAGAACACTTAGGAACTCAAGATAGAAAGAATTCACTCACTCTCAGAAATAACATTCATATGTCACAAAAGATGCACCATAAGCTTGCCCGTAGTGTACTACTCTACTAATGGAGCTCATTCAATCTATGATCAATTAGGACTTTATTTGGTTGTAATGTAGGCTACGGGACAGGTAGGATACATTTAGATATAAGAGTGACTACAACTCCCTTAGCACTTTAATACATATACTTTAACATTCAAACCCCATACTTATGTCAAGCCAAACTCCACCTTCACATCAATATACATCAACTCCCAAATTATTTAAGCACAATTATATCAAGAGTCACCACTATCAAAGAATAATTTTTTTTTCACAACAATACAACTATATTATTACTTTTTCATTCTTTTCTTTTCAATTCAAGTGGCTCTTGCTTTTCAAATCAATGCACCCTTTCTCCTTATTTCATTAGTTCCACTCAAAAGCTAAACCAACCACCCCACACTTTAACTTTTACAAAGTTCATAAACAATTCAAGTGCTCATGAGAGGTTACAATGGTTCAAATAGATGGTTAATTCAAACAAATAGGTAAGGCTTGTAATGTGGTTGCCAAAGAAATAAGATTATAGGCTCAAAGGGGTTAACTACGATACATAACAATTAGGTGGGTAAAATATACATATCTGGCTCAACAAAAATATGCCTATATCACTTCCTAGACTGAATAAAACTACTATTTCGCTTTGCAAACACACGGGGCAAGTTCTAGGCATCAAATGCAATGCACAGAATATAACAAATCCTTACACACACATGGCACATGACTCACTCAAGATTGGATCATCAAGACACTCTAGTCAAAGCAGTTAAGCAAAGTTAAGATCATACAATTTAAGGTACTTCTACAAGAGTAAAAAACTGAGCCTAAGCGTCACAACCAAAGTACTCACTATTCTCAAGGCATAACAAAGTCAAGAGATATTGCTTCACTTCAAAACACAACACAATGGCTCATACTCCCAAAAAAAACTAACTACACCCGGTTCAAATAAAACCCTTGGAAAAGAACCGTGGTTTAAAGAAAAACCAAGGGGTAATTATTACCCTACCTAACAAAAGAAAATCTTTTTGTACTTTTTCTTTAGACTTAAACCCCTCAAGAAAATTGTCTAATAGATCCATTGTTGGGAAAAGTCCAATCTTTTCTATTTAAAAAAAATTTGTTCAATTAAACTAACACAACTAAAATAGCATAGAAAGTCACCCAGTCAATCTCCTCACCCCACACTTAAAATTGGGCATTGTCCCCAATGCACACCATAACTAATAAAAATGGTAAAAGAGACTCCCTGGTAGGCCAAAGGCCGAAACATTAACAGCTCATCGGGTACTCAGACTTCTCCCAAGTTTGGTCCTTTGTGCGGGTACCACACACTTAGTTTCAATCATTTGGTTTGATGTTGCATCCTTCCAATACCTTTGTTTTCCATGCTCCTAGAAAATAAAAATTGACACTACAAAAATAATACAATTGAAAAAATAAAAAATAAATAAAAGAAAGCAATAAAGTTAGGTTGCCTCCCAACAAGCGCTTGATTTAACGTCGCGGCACGACGCAGATCACTTTTTGCCTCCACCTCGAGTTTATGAATTGAACCCCAAGTTTTGATTCAAGCTTATGATTGTGGTCATGGGGCGGTGGAACGAATCTGACTGGCCCAATAAAATAATGTAGTATTCTGCACTTCTTGGCCTTTAGATGAGGTGTGTAATCCCGACTTTCTGGAAAGAAGAATTCCAGAATGTAAGCACTTTGTTCCTCATTCCTTGACTCCTCAAGTGGCTCGGACGACTCTATTTTCATATCATCATCTAAACACAATGTGGAAAAATGCTTGGAGTGAGGACCAATGCGCTCAACTACATGAACATTGGGACAGTCTATATTCTCAACACTAATGACAATAGAGTCAACTAAATATGTATCCTCAATATCCTTGGTTGATTCTAGTATCTCCTCTACGACATAGGCATCCTCAAAATCTATATGGTTAGAGTGTTGCGGTTCTACTTTGGATCCCTCTATTGGCACCTCAATTTCCATCTCTAATGCAAATTGCTCCCGGCTACTATCCATAATATTGACATATTGAGCATTAAAAGCTTCAACTAGTTGACTAACCTGAGCCTCTAAGTTGCGAATAGTTTCATCTTGCCTTTCTACCTGCAGCTATATTTTACTTTGTTGTTCTATAATGAACTTTAACATATCTTCGATCTTCTTTAGGTCAGCTTCCCTAGGTTCTTTGTTCCTATTATCCTCACAAGAAAATATAGAATCATCATAATAAGTGTTGGGGGAAGATAAGAAATATAAGCACAACCATGAAAGTGACCATCTTGACCACCACACATGTCACACACATTCCACACATAAGATTGAGTTGGTGCACATAACTCGCTCTCGGGAATATTTTGATAATTTTGCCAAGGGTAGTTTTCATCACAATATTCGTAAGGAGGATTAAAAGTAGAATTACCAACATCAAAAATTTCATAATTCAATGATGCCATGTTTTTTTTTAAATCAACAAGTAAAACAAAAAAAAATCAAAAACAAAAAATAAAAATAAAAGTTCAAACTTGAAACCTAGCAATATGTACACCTACAGCTACACCGTTAGTTCCCCGGCAACGGCGCCAAAATTTGATCACGCCCAACTATGCCTTATAAAAAGGACAATGCGGTCGTTGCAAATATAATCCGGTTTACAAGTCCGGAGTCGAATCCCACAGAGAACTAAGGCTTAGCTACAGCTGTTCACTATCACCAAGAAGACAAGCTTGAACAGTTCCTAACTTATAGATATTTAGATTCTTGTGTTTAACTAATTGATTAACAAATTAAAATAATAAATTAACAACTAAAGATACTAAGAGTTAGAGACAAGATTAAGGAGGTCTAGAGTTATGATTTCCCCAATTGTCGGAATCCTTCCCGCTATGTCTTCTATAATTTTGCCTAAGTATTCTCTACCGATCATGAGCACTCTTATTACCGTAAATCTCTCCCGAGTAATCACGACAATTTACTAGACGCACTCTCCCGAGCTACGCTAGCTGGCTTTTGATACAGTTCACTTCAGATCGCACCCAAGGCTTCGTTATCCCTAATCCCGCCTTTAAAGCCTCGGTTATTGATCCCTCATATACTCTGGGAGTGGTGTTGTTCAACAATTACCTAAATATGCACTCTCTCCCGAGTTATGCATACTAAATAGGCACAGCTAATTGAGAGCTCTTCAATTAACTACAATAAGAATGTAGTTGAACAAATAGAGATTATACTACGGCTCAATTATATAAAAACATAACAAGAATTTATCCTACAAAAGGTTCTATCAAAACTCTAGATAACAATTTAGCTATTCATAATAGTATGTAAAACTACAATACTAAAAGTCATAACCAACAACGAAAAATGGGAAGAGGAAAGAAAAAACTTGTAGAAGAATTCCCAAGCCTTGCTCCTATTGTGTCTCTGCCTCCTTAGGTCAAACCTATGTCAAAAATATGTCCAATCCAATTCTTGGCCGGCTTCCTTGGTTTAATATAGGGTTTAGGGCTTAAAATCCCGTGTTTTTCACTTTGGTCTCTGAAATTTACGCATCCTGCCGCGGTTCCACCGCGGTCGCACCGGAACCGCTACCAAACACCCTCTCAGATTCTTCAGTTGTCCCCGACTGCCCTCTGCCGCGGTTCTGCCGCGTTCTGCCGCGGTTCTTCCGCGGTAACGGTTTTTGACCCTCTTCCGTTTGGAATTTGGAAAAACGTAAAACATGAGAGTTGTAGCCCTTTGAGTTATCTTTCCAACCATATATTGTGGAGCTCAATGGAGTTCTGAGTAAAAGTTTATGTCTATTTTACTAGACAGTGCGCATTATGCCTCTTCAAGTTTTTGTTTTGTTGTTTTATCATCCGTTGATCCCCGAACGCGATCCCGGCTTAATTCCTTGAGCTATTACTCAGACTTCAAAGCTCCAAACCACTTAAATTCATTACATAACATCTATATAGCTCAGAATCATACCTACAAGGCATAAAACACACAATTAGTGCAAAACACTAGCGATTAAAACGCAAACTCAACTAAAGTGCAGTAAATTAGAGTGTAATAATCGACTAAAATACGTAATAATAGCCTATCATCAGTGCAAATTTTAACTGTTTAACGCTTTTATTATTATTATTTTTAACGGGAATTGCGACGTTGTAAAATACATCTCGAACCACGTTACATCAATGCACCCGTGGTTATCGACACATTTCGACTCCGTCGAGATTTGGATTTGGATCACATAAATGTACACCCGGGGTTTAAGAAAGTAAATTATTAAAAGCGCGCCTAAAGTGACTAGCGCGTTATTATTTTTGGGGAGGGCCGTGAAATTCACTAAACGACCCATCCCGAATTCTAAATGTTTTATTTTTAGCCAATTACTGAGAGCCTCGCAATTTACACGTTTTATCCGGCGAGGCTCGTCTCATGTTTTATTTAAAGGTCCATGCTAAAATGACTACGATTTTCTATATATATTTTTCTGGAAAAAAAAAAGAAAATCCTAATTTTATTATTAATTCTACTACCACTACTACATTTGGGGTTGTTCAAGTCACTACTAGAAACATGATTTTTGCAAAAGATGCGAAGCGACTGATTAAACCAATTGATTCAAGTTAGCCTTACTAGATCAATATTCAAAATACCCAATATTTTGAAGCTATGATAATGAAATGTTATTAGCAAACAAATGTCAAAAGGATGTCTTTGAATTAATGCCTATATCCTAAATGACAACCAGTTTCTACTTATCACTACACGTGAAAGATGTAAATCTCACATTTTGTCTCATGCTTCAAACTATTTTGATTTTTTTCAACATTTAAACCACATGGATAAATCATCTTACATCAAGATTGGTGATTAGCACCAATATGCAGGCTAATTAGCATAAACATACACGTCCAACTTCAGTCCACTTTATACAATCATATATAAATCAAATCTAAACTACACTAAACCATTGCGTCTACATTACTTAGGCATCAACATATAACAGTCCAACTATACAAAGCAACAGAAATCTACATAGTAGTAGTATACAAAATGTTCTAACTACAATCAGTAAACAAAGAAAAAGTTGAATCAAACTTCAAACTTCCATTTTTATATATATTCATGCTTCCCCATATTTCAGCTTATAATAGCCAGTGTTACAGTCGTGTACCTGGTATTGGAAACAAAAGAAGAGGAAGATGAGAAACAACAGATGCAGTAGCAGCACAGCAACAACAACAAACAACAATAGACCAATAACATATTAAAACCAGCAAAATCCCAGCAATAACCAATGGAACAGTAACGGGGAAACCCACAACAAACCCAGAAATGCAATGAAACAGTACTTTCTACTCTCTATTCTTTAACTCTTAAAGAAGAACACATTCAAGAAACCCTACTCTTTTAATTGATTTTCAGCAATCAAAGCAGACTAGACTTTCTTACTCTCAAACTCAACTGACCTCTTCAACATTAAAGTCAGCCTATTTTATATATTTCTAATTCTGAATTTCTGATCTCCCAAAAAAATTTCTCTTCATCAGTCCACATGCCCTCCCTTTTATAACCATTACAGACCTTCCCACTCTTTAATAACTTAACTACCCGACCCCCCATCAAAAAAAATCTGCATATTTCTACTTAAAACCCACTAAGGAATGTTTTTCCTTATTTTCAGCCCCAATTCCCTCTTGTTCCCCATTAACTTATTAATTTAAAGACATTTAATA
The DNA here is from genome assembly GCF_000715075.1 of Nicotiana tabacum. Lineage (NCBI taxonomy): Eukaryota > Viridiplantae > Streptophyta > Magnoliopsida > Solanales > Solanaceae > Nicotiana > Nicotiana tabacum. Next base: position 129,408,118 of record NC_134095.1, read on the forward strand.
CCCCACTAACAAGACACTAACATTAAAATATTATCCTAACTGTTCCATTCTCAAATCACCCTTGAAACCCCTTAATATTATTGCCCTAATACAATCTATTAAAACCTTTAACTCTAAAATCTGTTCAGGCTAACAATTATCTAAAACTAACTCTGATTAACAGCTATAATCAATCCTCCTGACAACTGAATGACTAAGGTCGAATTCCAATTGAAACAAAGGGACTGAATTTGAATCAAATTCATATTAATATCACACAGAACCCAACGGCATTATTGAAGCTAAAACTTGATATGGGGATTAAGCTAACACAATTCTAAGTTAAACCTATCCAAAATGCCGGATCACTGTCAGTATAATGACACTAAGCCCTGAAGCTAAGTGTCTACAGATCAGCACACACAACACGCGACATTAAACCATTTGACGAACTTACTGGTCTACAAACAAGAATGAATTAATCGACGAAACTATTTATAACCTATGTTATTAATCGACAAAACATAAACTGATAGAGAAGAGAGAAAATAACGGACAAAAGACGAATTACAATGAACCTAATTTAGGCAAACGAAGAATTGATTGAACTACTCAAACAAACATTGGAATATTTAATCTAACCAGAATCAGAAAAAGAAGCAGAATATATACTGGATTAACTTAAACTGAAACCTAAAGAAGCGACTAATTACATAGACAAACAAACACATAGAAAAAAGGAAAAGAAGAAGCTAAGAAGAACTCACTGTTCTTTTCTCAGATTTCACCCATATGCCCTTTCAAACTTGAGTTCCAGTTAGTATTATACGTCTATTTCATCAAAAATAGGCTTATAATACTAACCAGAACCCGTTCGACCCTGACATCTTCGAAACAGTCTCGAACTGTCGAACCCTAGATCCGCCATTCGATGAGTTTTACTCGGATTCGAGCCCATCTGGTTAGGGATTAGCGACGAGGAGGTAAAGGGGATTATTGGGTAATATTTTGGGGTTAAGTGGACAAGGTAGGGTTTGGGACGGGGTCTTCGATCGAAGATTCGAGAAGCTGTAGTATGATTCGAGGTTAATGGAGTATGGAATCGTGTTGAGGGTGGTTAGGAGGTTCAGGGGTGTTATTTTCACGGCCATCGGAGCCGGCGCCATCGGGTTTACGGTGAAGGGATGGGGTGGCGGCTATTAGGGTTCCTCGTCTCTGAAAGACGATGATGAACAGGGGTTTGGATTAGACGGGGGGCTAGGTATGAGATTGCATTTATATAGTGGGGGGTGGTTTGATCTTGGCCGTTCGATCAAGAGAGATCGAGGGTCCAGATCAATTCACTTAAATCAAACGGTGTCGTTTGGTCTCATTAAGAGACCGGGTTGACCTGGGTTGAAATGGACCGGGTTATGGGGGAAGGCAGGGACCGTTAGATCATTGGGAACGGATGGCTCGGATCAACTTGCCTAAAACGGCGTCGTTTCAAATAATGTTGGGTTGAACTGAGCCGTCTGGTGGAAATAAATCAACGGCTTAGATCTGAGGCGCTGAAACGGCGTCGTTTGGATTGTCTGTGAGACCAAGCTTATTGGACTGGATCGTTTGATATGAGTTGGGCCTGGTTTTGCATTGAAATTGGCCCAGTTCCGATTTGGTCTAATTTTCACTCCTTTTTTTTCTTTTTTTTTCATTTTCTTTTAATTCCTAAAAACAAAAATTCCTAAATTAAATTGTAAAACCAAGATTATTTTTTTTAAAAGAAATTAATTAACCCTTAACAATAATTAACACACAAGATTAAATATTGATTAAAATAAAATCACACAATTAAACAATAAAATAACAAAGCTACCAAAATTCATATTTTTGTGATTTTCATTCTTTTAAAAATAGGATATGGATTAATTAATTCAAAAATGCACAATTAAATCCTAAATATACATGCAACATGTCTTTTGGTATTTTTCAATTAATTAAAACAAAATAAACATTCACAGACAAAAATAATTATCCAAAACGTTACGCAAAATTCTCAAAATTGTACCCAAAGGCAATTTGTTTTATTTTTCGATTTCTTTTGGAGTAGTTTTCGTGAAACAAAAATTACGTGCTCACAGTCAACATCACATTGGTTATTTGAAAATTGTCTGCCGGGATTTGGGGTGGGACAATAGCACTTTCATTGGGAGCCACTCTTGGAGGTGGCGGAGGAGGGTCTGGAATATTGTCTTTCGCATTAGCATTAGCCTGACGACCTCTACATTGTCCTTGAGGTACAAGAGGTACCTCATCTTCTCCGACATCATCTACCTCCTCCCCCGCACACATTTCCAAGAGGGTCATTAGCGTTGTTCACTGCCATTTAGTACCTGAGTTGTGACATAAACAAGTTAGTAACAAAGAAGGAAAGAAGAACAATACACAAAACTAACTAAATAGATAGCCAAAACTGTTAGCTCCCCGGCAACGGCGCCAAAAAGTGATTGCGGCCTACTCCGCACTACTATTAAGTAGCGAGGGAGGGTCGGAGCAGCTTTTACCCGATTTAGGGTCGGGATCGATTTCCACAGAGAGCTAGAATTTGGAATTGAGTATCTATCTAGTGTAGAGTTGCGTAAGTGTTCCAAATTACACTTCAAATCATTTTTGGGGTTTTCGTTTTACTTCTACTATTATCAACTACAAATGGTAAATGCAACTATATTAAGCTAAGAGTTAATGCTACGGGTTGTTCAAAAGGTTTAAAAGGCACTAGGGTAATGACTTTCGCCTAGGTGGTCAATTGACGGGTAATTGAATCTAAGACACGATTGACATAATTAGGGAGTAGGATATAACTGTTGCACGATATTACTCACTCTACACCTCTCGGTGGTTCGAGTGATTTTGCCCGAATTGACTTTCTCAAAACCAATTGGGTATGCAAATTTGCACAAGTAACTAGGGTTCAAGTCGGGTATTACTCTATCGAGGTTTAACCCTTTAATTGGGGCTATAAACTTCTTGAGTATGCCCCAACTCCTTATTGGACCAATTTCGGAGACTTAGGCTCTCTTTCTCAAGAAGAGCCCTAGTCAACTAAACACAAACTAGTGTTTGCAACCACTAATTCAGCAATTAACCATGAAATTGGCCCGAATATCAAACACTCATAGTTAATCTAGCCCTAAATACAAGACCCGTCAATTACCCACACTAGGGTTGAGCCACAACCCTAGCTTATGGGTCTAGCTACTCATAATTAAAGAAGAAAAGCAAGAAATAGATGAAGAACAACTTATATTAATTAATCACTAAGGTAAATAACAAGATTCAATGATGAAAAGTAGATAAAATTTCCCAAAATGGCTAAGAAAGTCGAACCCACGAGCGCAACTACGTTACAAAACTATCTGATACCCTAAAAATGGAAAAGAAGCTATTTATACTAAGTTAAAAATTCTGGACAAAAATGCCCCTGCGGGGTTAGTGCGGACCGCACAAAATTGAGTGCGTCCGCACTAGGGTAATGTGGACCGAACAGAATGGACTGCGACCGCGGAGGCTTCTAGTGCGGTCCGCACAGAATGGACTGCGGACCGCATTGACTTGGAACTTCACATCTGGCATCTCTCTGATCCTTGGGTATGTGGACCACACTAAATCGAGTGCGGCCGTACTAACTCTAGTGCAGACCGCACAATACCTAGTGCGGCCGCATTGCATCTTTGCCTGAAAATCAGCCTCTCTGAATCTCCTAGTACGGACCGCATAGAATGGTGTGCGGCCGCACTGGGCCTGTTTTGCCCGAGCTTGTCTTGTTTTTTGTACTTGTGCAAGTGTCACTCCTTTTGAGTTGATCTTTGACATCTTGTCACTTTGTGGATCAAACCTACAATCAAGCACAACTTGTGAGCTTTTTGGGACTATTTTGTACAAATTCCTGATCAAAACATAAGCAAGAAGGAGTATAAAAGGTATCAAAATCCCTAGTTATCAAAGCTCTCATAGCTCATTTTTTCATGAAGAGTGTTGAGGTGCAAAATGATCAAGAGCAGTCTGATGAAGCTATCCAAGAGGTGCCGAGTCAATATGCTGATGTGTTTGCAGAGCCAAAATCCTTACCTCGGTCAGAGCCTTGGACCATGCCATACCTCTTACGCCTGGTAGTTTACCAGTCAGTTTGAGGCCTTATAGGTACAATTACCACAAGAAAGATGAGTTAGAAAAATAGGTGAAAGAGATACTAGGCAATGGCATCATTCAACAAAGTTAGTCTCATTTTTCCTCACCTGCTTTACTAGTCAAGAAGAAGCATGGAACTTGGAGGTTCTGTATGGACTATAGGGGATTGAATGACATTACTATTAAGGACTAATACCTCATTCCTATTGTGGAAGATTTACTGGATGAACTTCATGGATCTGCAAATTTTTCTAAGGTAGATCTCAGAGCTGGATACCATCAGATCAGGATGAGGGTGAAAGATGTTCATAAGACTGCATTCAGAACCCACATGGGAAATTATGAATTTAGGGTGATGCCCTTTGGGCTCACAAATGCACCAGTTACATTCCAGGCCCTAATGAATTAGGTTTTCCAACCTTATCTGAGAAGGTTTGTCTTAGTTTTCTTTGATGACATACTCATCTATAGTTTGAACTTGGAAGAACACGTTAAGCATTTGAAGGCTGTGTTTGACATCTTGAGAAAGCACACGTTGTCTGCTAAGAAGTGCAAGTGTTCCTTTGGATAAGCACAAGTGGAATACTTAAGTCATGTTATCACAAAAGGGGGAGTCTCTACTGATCCTACTAAGATTCAGGCTATGATGGACTGGCCAAGACCAAGCTCCCTTAGAGCTCTCAGAGGATTCCTAGGACTGACTGGCTACTACAGAAAGTATGTGGCTAACTATGGGACCATACATAGACCTCTCACTGATTTGCTTAAGAAGGATGCCTTTAAGTGGAATCTAGAAGCTAAAATGGCTTTTTCAGCTCTCAAGTCTGCGATGTCTTCAACACCAGTGCTTGCATTGCCTGACTATACTAAGGAGTTTGTGGTAGAAACGGATTCCATCCATGGAGGAATTGGAGTTGTACTCATGCAATAGGGTAAGCCTGTGGCATATTTCAGCAAGGTACTAGCTCAGAAACATAGGGGAAAATCCATTTATGAGAAAACGTATATGGCCTTATTGAGTGTTGTGGATAAATGGAGGCATTACTTGCAGTTCAAACATTTTATAGTAAGGACAGATCATCATAGTTTGAAGTATCTACTAAAACAAAAGGTAACTTCAGCTATCCAACAAAAGGGCTTGACTAAATTGCTTGGGCTTGACTGTGAAGTACAATATAAAAAGGGAGCTAAAAATAGAGTTGTTGATCCTCTCTATAGGAAGCAAGAAGGGTTGGACACTCATTTAAGTCAAGAATCAGGACATCTTTTAGACATCATTGCTTCCATTCCCACTTGGATGCATGAAGTGACTCCTAGCTATGAAGGAGACTCTTAGGTACATGAACTGATTCTTCAAGTTTCCATCGACTTACAAGGTCCTAGTATTTGGCATTACTCAGCAGGAATTCTCAGAAAAATAGGGAAGGTATATATTGGAGAAAATGGAAATCTCAGGCATAAGTTGATTGCCTCCTTCCATGATTCACCCAGTGGAGAGCACTCTGGGTAGCTGGACACTCTTAAAAGATTAGCACAACTTTTCACTTAGCCAAAGATGAACCAAATGGTGATTGATTATGTGTCCGGGTGTGATTTGTGTCACAGGAGTAAGGACGACAATGTAGCTTACCCTGGTCTTCTACAACCCCTCCCCATTTTCAATCAAGCGTGGAGCCATATTAGCATGGATTTTATAGAAGGTCTGCCCAAGTCCAAGAACAGAGAAGTGATATTGGTGGTGATGGATAGGTTCACCAAATATGCTCATTTTATTGCTCTAAAACATTATTATATAGCTGCTACAGTGGCATAGGTGTTTTGAAAGAGAATACATAGTTTACATGGTACTCCTGAAACCATAGTTACCGATAGGGACATGATCTTTTTGAGTAATTTCTGGCAAGCCCTGTTCAAGCTCCTTGGAACTTAACTGTACTACAGTATATCTTACCACCCATAAACCTATGGCCAAAATGAAAGGATGAATATGTGTCTTGAGAATTATCTCAGTTGTATGACTACCAGTAGACCTACCTAGTGAAAACAGTGGTTATCAGCTACTGAATGGTGGTACAATACTAATTTCTATACCAGCTTGAAGTTCACCCCATTTAAAGCTTTGTATGGCTATATACCTCCTCAGTTATCTATTGGTCCTTTGCTTGAAACTATTGTACCAGCAGCTGAGAATGTTGTGGAGAAAACAATAGATGCTTCAATTACTAAAAGACAATTTGAGCAAAGCTCAAGAAAGGATGAAGTTTTTTGTTGATAATAGAAGAACTCATAGGGAGTTTCAGGTGGGTGATTGGGTTTATTTGAAGCTTCAGCCTTATAGTCAAACATCCATTACACTGCGAAGGAACCTCGAGTAGTTGCTATGGCCCATAAGCTAGAATTACCTCCTATATCCAAAATCCATCCAGTTTTCACGTGTCCTTGCTCAAGAAAAAGGTTGGTAATCGAGTAGTGGTGCAAACTATTCTTCCAATTACTGGAGATGATGGCCAGTTTTTGGTTTGACCAGTGGATATCCTTCAAAAGTAGCTGGTTAAGAAGAATAATGTGGCAGGTGCTAAGGTTCTAGTCCAATGGTCTAACCTCCCTCCTATGGATGCAACTTGGCAGGATTACCAAGATTTACAGACTAAGTTTCCTGGTTTTGATTCTAATCCTTGAGGTCAAGGAAAACTTGGAAGGGAATATTATGATCTAGAGGGCCCCAAATTAATTACCAAATAAAGTGTAGCTGGGGGGATTCGAAGCTGAGTTGCAGAAGTTAAGAAATGCTTAGTTCACCCAAATGAAAGGCCGAGATTAGAAGTTCATTAACGAGGAAGAAGGGTTACGATCGTGCCACATCAGCAGATTGTTAGTTTGTTACAAAACCCCAACAACAGGAGAGAGAAGGCAACGAATTTCTAGTAATTCACTTCCCCCATCTTCTTCAACCTTCTTTCTCTTCCTGTTCTCTCTCTCTCCTCATTCTAATTCTCTTCTCATCTTATTCTGCAGATTCTCAGTGCCTACGGCGATTTTCCTTTTATGTTTTCCTAGTTAATATAGTTATTTCTTCATTGTAGTTGTTCTTCAGTTTTTCAGTTAATAAAATCAGAAAATTGCTCCACAAAAGTGTTAATTTCGATTTCAATTTAGCGATTGAATTTGGATCCTTGGTTGGATCTTGACAAATGCCTCCAAGTTCCAACTTCCAAGCAGAGATGCATTCGGCAAAATAAGAAGTTGCTTCCGTTTCGTTATTTCTAGCGTCTTTTCGTTTGGGGCGGTTGCTAAGCATTGGGGTCTTTTTTATTTTTTGTTTAAACTAGGGTAATTTGGTTTTAGAAGGTCAATAAGGTAATTTAACTTCTAAGTTTTATATATATCACCCCTCTATTTTAATTTATGTGGCATGTACCGTTCATATTTTGAGAATCAATTTTTTTTATTTTGACCGTGAATTCAGACATGAATCTTTAAATTCATTGCAATAAAATTACACATTTAAAAACTATATAAAAAGTAATATAAGTCATAATAATTAATAATTTAAAAATTTTCAAAGGCATAAAAATATGGTTTAAAAACTTTTTTAATTCTCAAAATTTAAACGGTGTCACATGAATTGAGATTATTGGAGTGATAATAATAATGTCTGACCTTTCATCTTTCTTAGTGGGTATAAAAACTAAAAAGTGATTATAATATATTTGTAACGACCCGACTTGTTGTTTTGAGCTTTTTCACTTCGCTCGTCAGTTCTCGGGCATGTCTAGCCCCGTGTAATGTATTATGACTTATGTAAATCGTCGGTTTTGGTTTTCAGGGTAACCAGAATGAATTTTGAAGAACAGTTCTCAGTTTGAAGCTTAAAATTTGAAAGGTTTGACTTGTTAGTAGATGACCTCGTATTGGAATTTTATGATTTGGTTAGCTCCGCTAGGTGATTTGGGACTTAGGAGCGTGGTCGGAATGTGTTTTGAAGGTCCAGAATAGAGTTAGGTTTGAATTGGCGAAATTGGAATTTTGGCATTTTCCGGTTGATAGGTGAGATTTTGATATAGGAGTCGGAATGGAATTATGGAAGTTGGAGTAGGTCCGTTGTATCATTTGTGATGTGTGTGCAAAATTTCAGGTCATTCGGACATAGTTTGGTAGACTTTTTGATCGAAAGCGGAATTTGGAAGTTCTTGGAATTCTTATGCCTGAATCCGATGTGATTTTGGTATTTTGATATTGTTTTGAGCATCCCAAAGGTTGGAACAAGTTTGAATAAGGTTATGGGATATGTTGTCATATGGTTGAGGTCCCGAGGGCTTCGGGTGAGTTTCGGGTGGTTAAACGGATCAAATTCTTGTTTTGAAAGTTACAGATTTCTTCAGATCAGTGTTGCAGAGTTTTGCTCTTCATGTTCGTTAAGAGATGTTGAGTGAGGAAGGCCAGTTGTCCTTCGTGTTCGCGATGTTGGTCCCACATTCACGAAGGTTGAATCTAATTGAGCATCGCGTTCGCGACTAAGGTAACGCGTTCGCGTAGGCTAAGCTGAGTAAGGCACCGTGTTCGCGAGGGTGTGTTCACGTTCGCATAAGAGGAAATTTGAGCTTTAAATTATTTATGCTTCGCGAACGCAAGGCTTTGACCGCGTTCACGAAGAAGGAATTTTTGGCATGGGCAGGATATTTAAATAGCCATTGTCCGCGTTTTTGGGTCTAACTTTCACTATTTTTGAGCGATTTTGGAGCTTTTTTAGAAGAATTGAAAAGGGAATCAAAGGGAAATATTTGGAGGTAAGATTTTTGAACTCAATACTCGATTCTATGTTGATTCTTACTTGTTTAAACATGAAATAAGTGGAAATTTAAGCCTAAAATTGGGGAATTAGGGCTTGAATTTGGACAATATAAATTGGGAATTTGAGGGGCCATTTGAGGTCCGATTTTGATGGTCTTAGTACGTATAGACTCGTGGGAGAATGAAGATTCTATTGATATAATTTTTATCGGATTCCGAGATGTGGGCTCGGGGCCGATTTTGGCCAATTTCTTGATTTTTGAGTTAATTGGATTATTTTTGCTTGGGCTTTGTTCCTTTAACGTGTATTAATGATGTGGAACTAATTTTGGTTAGATTCGAAGCAATTGGAGACTGATTCGAGAGGCAAAGGCATCGCGGGCTAGAGTTTGGATCGGATAAAGGTAAGTAATGATTGTAAATGTTTGTCCTGAAGGTACGAAACCCCGGATTTCACATCGTTGTGCTATATTGAGGTGACGCACTCACTAGATGACGAGCATGGGGTCGTGCACTGCTGGGGATTGACACTTAGTCCATCCCGAATGACTGTTTTACTATGTATTTGATTGAAAATTGTTTGCTCTCATCATGTTTGGGCTGAATGCCATATTTGGGCCTCGTGCCTACTGTTTTGGACCCTTAGGGGATTTTTACGGTTATTCCTCAATGTTTTGATTTTATACTTGTACTCAGCCATGCTATAATCTACTGTTTTCATAACTCAACCATTTTTACTCTATTTTTGACATTTTAAATGATATTTTGGTTGCATTAAGGTGAGGTTACATTCGGCGGTGTCGGAGTGCTAATGGAGTACAGGTCATCCGGTCCGTTTGATCGGTCTAATTGCGATTTGAGTAAAGTGGAGGGCTCTCGGAAATGGTTCTAATGGGTTCAAGATTTACATGTAATAATTGGAGATGTTCAGGTAGTGTAGTTGGTTAGAAACTGAGGTTTGCATTTGAGGGTGTCAAGACTTATGGTATTTCTATATCAATTAGGGAATTCTATATATCAGTATTAGGAAGGCAAAGGTAATGACTTTGGATTCACAGGAAGTTTCGTCAGGATAGGTATTTTGAATGTGGTGTTTTTGGGAATATTTAAGAGAGTATTCAGCGGCTTATGAGCCTTAGATGGTGTGGTTTTATGCTTGGGTCTCGTGTGGTGAGTCTGGGTTGAGGAATTGTGGTGTTATAGCAAGAAGGAGTATCAAGTGGAAGGTAAATCGAAAGGAAACTCGGATAGATGGGATAGCTTGGTAGTAGGCCGGATCGGCATGGTAAGGATATGATTAGTTCTTTGGATGCTTATGAGGTAATGAGTTTATACAGGAGTTTGATGGCAATGCTCTTTGGTTTTAGTGGCATGCGTAACTTGGTCGAGTTAGAAGGATTCAGTCCTGACGGTTTAGTTTTGTGAAAATGGAATTCGGAGAGTTCTTGATGGTTTCTACCACGGTTAGAGATGTGTATTTTCTACGAGCGTGAGGAGCATGTATTGTATAGTGATTTTCTTCTAGATGGGGTCAAATGGAAAATTCTTGACTAGTTCAGTACGTAGCTGCTTGTGGCTCGGAAGGGGTTATGAAGTCCTTATATTTATCATAGGATGGCATGGGATATGTGATATGTTGTGTAGGGTTAAAATTTGCATGTGTAAGGTCGCAGTTCAGTTTTGAAAGGAAAAGTCATAAATTCTTAGACAGCACGGGGAGTTTCAAATGATTAGGAAAATGATATTACCAAGTGGTGTAGCTTGATGAGGGTATATGCTTCAGAAAAAGGGTAATGTGATTGCGTTGATGATACTTCATTAGTATTGCGGCACTCTCTTGTTGGATCGACTACTGATATTCGAGTTTGCTTGGTGGCACATAAGAATTTTAGGAGTACCTCTCGTAGAATGATTGGGTATTAGAGGTGTGTTGTATATTCAGACGATGGAGTTGGGATCGGATATGGTGATTCACGTGCTGTATGGATTTGAAGACTAGGAGTTCTCATAAACAGGGTAGGTCGTGGTTGTAAACCGCGTATATCGATCTTGTGTGGTAACTATTGGAGGTTTGGAGACTTTAATGGATCCTTTGTGGCTTGGTATGTTAGATTTTGATGTGATATTGGGTACAGATTGGTTGCCTCTGTGTCGTGTTATTCTGGACTATTGCGCCAAGACAACGACGTTGGCTATGCCGGGGATGCCACAGATGGAGTGGTGAGGTTCAACGGGTTATGTTCTCAGTAGGGTGATTTCATTGTTGAAGACCCAGCTGATGGTTGGGAAGAGTTGTCTTTCTTATTTGGCCTTCGTGGTGGATGTTAATGCAGAGACTCCTACTATTGATTCAGTTCTGGTGATGAGGGGGTTTTCGGATGTGTTTCCTACTGCCGGGCATATCGCCAGATGGGGTTGTTGATTTTGATATTGATTTGGTGACGGGCACCGTAGCGTATGGAACCGGCAGAGTTAAAGGAGTTGAAGGAACGACTTCAGGGACTCCTTGATAAGGGGTTCATTGGTAGAACTATATGGATGTGTGTTCTGCATCGAGACAACTTTTTTGACTCCGAATTGCTATTGTTGAGGGATGTGCCATTCGATTGTTATTGAGCTTATTCGTGTTCTGGAGTGATATATAAGTTACCCTTCTGTGTTGTGAGGAGGTGTGATTGTTGGTTATATGCACATATGGTGTTTTTTCTATTTGGGCTTTATAGCGGAATTTGAGTGAGACGGGTATTTGGGTATTGCATGATTGATTGCGCATTGGATATGTTCTTTCGGACTGGCATGGCATTGCGTCATTTACTTCTCCATGGTTTTGGTGATTTAATTTTGGTACTAGACATCAAATTGTACGTGGTTGATGATTTTGAGCATGGTAACTTGAGGTGTCTCATGTGGACCAATGTTTGGATAGGGTCGCGTATTGCAGCGAAGTTATGTAGAGTATGATCCTTTGGGTCAGATTCATGTGTTCTAGTTCTACGAAGGGGGATGGGTTCTTAGCATTGTGTTGTGGTGGTACTGGTGAGCTTGTGGTATAGCTCTCTCATTTCAGTCATTTTTTCCCGTGATTTGAGTACACTTGGACTGTCTCTTATTGGTGCGCGGATTGCACAAGTTGTGGCTTTAGATTGTATTAATGTGTCATGTCACCAGAGTAGTTGTGTTGGTATTAGATGAAATTGTTGGGATCTAGAATGAATACAAACGGATTCGGTTTCAGCATGTTGGAGGGATAATATCGATGTTCGACTCAGAAATTTGCTATGGTCCTTGCTAAAGGGGAAGTGGCTTCTCGAATGGTTGATCTGAGGAGTGGTTATGACTTACTATGTGTTGCATTTATCGTTGGCAGTATACGGAAGTGTTGGAATGAGGCTTTATGTAATAAAAGGCTTATTATCAAAATTCGGATGTTTTAAGCAACTGCTATGATTAGACGTTATCACTACAAGTGTTTGAGTTATGTGGTACGTCATGTAATTGCACCTGAGGTTGAAGGTATGGGTTATTACAGCTGGTTTGGGATTACCCAGAGTATAGATGTGAGATTCTGATCTTGTAGATGGTTTCAGAAGTAGAAATGTGGTTCTAAGGTTTATGGGATAGGTTGGATTGTGAAATTTCAGTTACATTGTGTTATCAGACCTACATGAGATAGGGTGATGTGGGATCATCCCCGAGTATCTGCATGGTAAGGTTATACAGCGACTTGTTAGCTTTTGGAACAACTGTGGGCACATTCGAGGGCGAACGTATATTTAAGTGGGGGAGGATGTAATGACCCGACCGGTCGTTTTGAGCTTTTGCACTTCGCTCGCCAGTTCTCGGGAATTTCTAGCCCTTTGTGATGTATTATGACTTATGTAAATCGTCGGTTTTGGTTTTCAGGGTAACCGAAATGAATTTTGAAGAACAGTTCTTAGTTTGAAGCTTAAAATTTGAAAGGTTTGACCAAGTTTTGACTTGTTAGTAGATGACCTCGGATTGGAATTTTTATAATTTGGTTAGATCTGTTAGCTAATTTGGGACTTAGGAGTGTGGTCAGAATGTGTTTCGAAGGTCCGGAATAGAGTTAGGCTTGAATTGGTGAAATTGGAATTTTGGCATTTTCCGATTGATAGGTGAGATTTTGATATAGGGGTCGAAATGGAATTCCAGAAGTTGGAGTAGGTCCGTTGTGTCATTTGTGATGTTTGTGCAAAATTCCAGGTCATTCGGACGAGGTTTGGTGGACTTTTTGATCGAAAGCAAAATTTAGAAGTTTTTGGAATTCTTAGGCTTGAATCCGATGTGATTTTGGTGTTTTGATGTTGTTTTGAGCGTCCCGAAGGTTGGAACAAGTTTGAATGAGGTTATGGGATATGTTGGCATGTTTAGTTGAGGTCCCGAGGGCATCGGGTGAGTTTCGGGTGGTTAAACGGATCAAATTCTTGTTTTGAAAGTTGCAGATTTCTTTAGATCAGTGTTGTAGAGTTTTGCTCTTTGCGTTCGCAATAGGGCTCACGCATTCGCGAAGAGATGTTGAGTGAGGCAGGATAGTTGTGCTTCGCATTCGCGAAGTTGGTCCCGTGTTCGCGAAGGTTGAGTGTGATTGAGCATCACATTCGTGACAGAGGTAACGCGTTCGTGTAGGCTAAGCTGAGTAAGGCACCGCGTTTGCGAGGGTGTGTTCGCGTTCACGTAAGAGGAAATTTGAGCTATGAACGCGAACATGAGGCTTTGACCGCGTTCGCGAAGAAGGAATTTTTGGCCTGGGCAGAATGTTTAAATAGCCATTGTCCGCGATTTTGGGTCTTACTTTCACCATTTTTGAGCGATTTTGGAGGTTTTTGAAAAGAATTGAAGAGGGAATCAAAGGGAAACACTTGGAGGTAAGATTTTTGAACTCAATACTCGATCCTATGTTGATTCTTACATGTTTAAACATGAAATATGTGGAAATTAAAGCCTAAAATTGGGGAATTAGGGCTTGAATTTGGAGAGTGTAAATTGGAAATTTAAGGGGCCATCTAAGGTCCGATTTTGATGTTCTTGGTATGTATAGACTCGTGGAAGGATGAGGATTCTATTGATGTAATTTTTATCAGATTCCGAGATGTAGGCCCGGGGGGCGGGTTTGGCCAATTTCGGGATTTTTGAGTTAATTTGATTATTTTCGCTTGGGCTTTGTTCTTTTAGCATGTATTAATGATGTGAAACTGATTTTGGTTAGATTCAAAGCAATTGGAGACTGATTCGAGAGGCAAAGGCACCGCGGGCTAGAGTTTGGACCGGATAGAGGTAAGTAATGATTGTAAATGTTTGTCCTGAGGGTACGAAACTACGGATTTCACATCGTTGTGCTATATTGAGGTGATGCACATGCTAGATGACGAGCGTGGTGTCATGCACTGTTGGGGATTGAGACTTAGTCCATCCCGAATGACTGCTTTACTGCGTATTTGATTGAAAATCGTTTGCTATCATCATGTTTTGGGCTGAATGCCATATTTGGGCCTCGTACCAATTGTTTTGGACCCTTAGGGGATTTTTACGGTTATTCCTCACTATTTTGGCTTTATACTTGTACTCAATCATGTTATAATCTACTGTTTTCATAACTCAACCATTTTTACTCTGTTTTGACATTTTAAATAATATTTTGGACTGAGCATCATGTGTTACTGTTGCCCGAGTGGCTTGAGAAATTTCTGACTGAGTGAGGACGAGGGCCTGTGTTGTGAGGATATTATGGGATCGGGCTGCGCGCCGCAACAGTGTGATACCGATTTATGATTATGAGGCTGAGGGCCTAATCAGTTGTGCATGAGGTGGCTTGATATGAGGCTGAGAGCCTGTTTGATTATGTCACGAGATGACTTGATATTGCGCTTGGGCCGTAAGGGGCTCCTCCTAGAGTTTGTGCACCCCCAGTGAGCACGGGTACCCAGTGTGATATGTGATATAGCCCGAGGGGCTGATGTTGTTCCATGTTATTGCCCGAGGGGCAATTCTTGATTTATGTTATGCCCGAGGGGCTGATTACAAGTGATTGTGAGATAGCCTGAGGGACTGATTCTGTTGATATTATGCTCGAGGGGCGATTTATGATACATGTTTTGCCCGAGGGGCTGCTTACGTTTCTATCATGTTTACTCACTGTTTTATCACTCGTTTGAAACTATTGAAAATTTGTTTTAAAATGTTTTTACTGGAACTGAGCATGATTTACGAAGAAAATGATTTTTGTACCGTGTTAGAACTATTTTGCCTTTGTTGTAGCATTTTGACGTGGTTTACGTGTTTTTTTATTGCTCAACTTTTATTTACCGTTATTATTTACTGAGTTGGAGTACTCACATTACTCCCTGCACCATGTGTGCAGATTCAGGTATTTCGGAACCCGGTAGCGGGTGTTGATTACTCAGAGGCAGAGTCATCGGAGTTTAGCAAGGTAGTTGCCCGGGCTTCGCAACATTGCTTTTATCCCTCTTGTTTTCATTAGACTGTATTTAGTACATTTTCAGACTTTTCGTTGTATTTAGACCTTAGTAGGTGCTCGTGACTTGTGACACCCCGATGTCGGGCTTGTATATGCACTGTTCATTTAAACTTACATTATGAAACATTTGTTTAATTAAAGGCCTAAAAATGATTCTTATTGATTAATGGTTAATTTGGGAGTTGTATCGGCTGGCCTAGTTTCACGATAGACGCCATCACGACCGGGTCGGTTTTAGGGTCGTGACAATCTTTGTAACCACATGATCTAGAAAATGGTCATTATTTCTTTCATTCACTCACCCATAATTTTCCCCACTTTTTATCCACTAAATTATCCACCAATCAACTAATACATGTTTATTACCCAACTACCATCTTATTTACTCTATGGAAGAAATTCCACATACATAAATATGAGCCTTTCTTCCTTGTATTAGTGAGCAAAAAATATTTTTAGTGTATATGTAAAAGTGATGTTCTGTTGTGAAAAATTAAGAATAAAGTTTAATTTCCAACTTATTTACTACAAAAGAGAGTATTATCTTAAGGAAGGTGTTCGTAATGGTTGAACTTTTAACTCAATAAATAGTCTAGAGTTTGTTACTGCTGGCTGTACCGGTGAAATTTCTATCAAAGTAAACTTTAATCTCCTTAAAGAAACGAGATACCCACGCCTTCAGCTTGTGGAAATTTATTTTTTCACCTTGTATGGGTCGAAATCTGACCACACGAGGACTGACGTGAAAAGGAATGGAGAGGGATCGACTTAGCCGTGGTTGTATCCATAAGGCACCATAACGACGAGTATTTCGGCCATGACCGAGGTCGAACCATCAGAAAGCTTGTATGGCGAAGTACATGTCGTGGCATTTAGGGGGGACGATCTAAAGTACAATCGGCAGATTAGGGTATTCTGGCTAAGGACCGTTGGATAAAGGGGAATACCTACTATATATATACTAGGTAAGAGAACAAGAAGGGGAGACTCTTTTTGCTTCTTCTAAAAACGCAGAAGAACGGGAGAAGGTTTCTCAAGAAAAACAAGATAAAGTTTAGATCTTGGCTGTTGATCTTTGTAATCATTATTATTGAATCAATAAAGATAGATCTCGTAGCTGTCAATGGCATTCCTTCTCTTTCTTCTTTATTCTTACATTACTGAACTGTACGTCAAGAATGTAAGCCCCTCATTTACATTCGATACCTTTTATAATCTTAAAAAGTTTATGAGCTTAATTATATCCTATTTTCTTATTCAATATTCTTTGATCTAGAGTTAATTATCCTTGGCTAGGATTTATCCTCTATTTTCTCATTAATTCGTTTTAAAGAAAGGTTTAATACTTTTTTGGTAAAACAACGTCTATTTGTATATTCACCAACATTCTCCAATATCGTCCTTCATGTGTAAACGAGGCTTTAATTTCTTGTATCAGTGTCTCTACGCCTCTTTCTTTGTTTCACCCTTCTGTTAACATGGAAGTGGTAGTTGCACTGAATGTACTAATCTGTTAATTAAATACTGATTAAGGAACAGAAATATCCACCTGCCTGTTTTCTTCCTCTTTGTTGCAACTTTACCCTACACTATAAGTGACAAATGAAGTGAACAAAAGTAAAATGATCATGATGTTGATAAGTTGACTCGCTGTTGCTTTTGCAGGAGAAAATTATCATGGTGGATAGATGTGAACCAAGATGAAAGAAGGGTTTAACGAAGAAAAGGTAGCATGTATTACTGATTCTTTTATTAAGCTTTCCATCTATACTTAAAACGAACATGTTCATTAGATATGTAAATGAATCTTCCTTCTATTACCACAAAAAAAAAAAATAGGATCCTACTGATGTCTCATTGAATTACTTGGAAAAAGCTGAGGGAGATTAGCATGTCAATGGTTGTTAAGAAAAGGAAGAGAAAAAATTCCAAATCATAGACGAGGATGAATTTAGTGAAGGAGACACCAACCAAAAAAAAAACAAGAAATAAACTGTTTACAATTTCAAATGCATGATGTAGTCTATTGAATCAGTCTACTGTTGGATCAGTCCAAGATATATGGTAGAATACAACATGTCGGCATCTAATCTCTCTTCCTCTCCCATGCAGAGTCTGTGCATTCTTGAGTGTGGCGGTGAGATGAAACCCGAAATGGATTAGGCAGTTGTTTTCATTATATATTAATATAAAAACATTGAACTTTCCTCTCTAATAAGTGCAATACGTAATAAATAACAAAAACAAAGAAATAAGAACGAAACAAATACCCGCTGGAGCGTTCCCGAAAGTTCCGGTAAGTACAATCGTGATTAAATTATAAGAGTGAAGGAGCTACTCAATTTACACGTTTGTTTAAATGAAGAGAAAACACGGTGATTAACGTTCTGATTCTTTAGTTTTGGCTAATTGGAATATTAATGAGTCTCAGGTTCGGCTGTATTTCCTAATGTAATTTTGTGAAATGGTTTCTTAAAGGCCAACTATATAGAGCTGCACTACCTCAAATTCAGAATTTGATTTCCGGAAGATATATTTATCAGAGAAAAGTTTTAATGCATTTTTATATTGGAACATTAACTCTTCACAAACAACTAATACCACACCTGTACGCATATTGTACCCAAATTGACCAAGTCTTGACATTTGAGTTAGACGTTACTGGCAACTTAATATCCAAATGATCGTGAACAGTGAACACGCCAAAGAAAACTATGAACCCTGAGACTGTTCTAACTCAATCACCTAATGGAACACTTCTATCTATCTGTGCTTGCTTTTGGTTTTTGTCAGTAACCTTTCTTGACCTTTGACACATTATCCGGGAGACCACCTCCACTTATAACTTGAGACCTTGAGAGTTGGGAAGGTGACTATCGTTTTGTCATCAGGACCCTCCACTCAATTGATTTGTGCAATACTTCTCTTCGCCACTCAGAAGGACTACATGTCATCATGTTACATTTGGCGTAGAAGAAATCCCAGCTCATAACCGGCATTTTTAATTACTTCACCATATTTCATCTCATCCATCTAAAAAGCTGACAGTTTGGACTAGTTGATTAGCTAATCTTCAACTAAAACGTCTGACTTCTTCACGAATTACAATTCCTCCGCATTCAATCACAAAGAAAATACTGCCACCAGCTATACAGTTAATTCTCTTATTTTGAGCATCAAGAACCATATAACCCTCGAGCCATAATCACGAGATGAATCTGAATATTATCTACTCTAGCACTATGAAGGGCTAGCTTGCTGATCCACATTCCTTGTTCATCAATCATAACACAGTCCGATAATGACCGATCTTTAAAAACACCACTAAGGAGGTAAGTCATCAATCAACAAAAACCAGAAAACCGTAAGATTGAAATGGAAATGCATGTAAATACCAATAGCTTCCGACCGACCACATTTAAAGGTTATCTCTGGGTGAAACAGTCTAACGACAAGAAGGAAATAATTTGTGGGAGGGGGTAGGGGGTTGACAAACTATGTATAAAGACAATTCTAATGGGGTCCAAACAGACTGGGAGACGAACAGTAAAAACAGGATAACTTGGTTATGCTTTTCTAGTTCACACCTCTCCAGCACTCGAATAGTATAGAACCCACATGGATATGGAACTTATGTGTGCCATGGGCCAAGAAAGGGAGGCAAGGGAAGCTACACAACAGACCCATCCAAGCTCCATATCACTCCTCAAACTCGTGGATGTGATCTAAGAGGTAATTAGCAGCAAGCTCCTCATTTTTATTGCAGGCAAAGAAAACTTCTAGTACAAGGTCATGATCGAAGCCCATTTGCTCAAGCTGCAAAAAGAGGGAAACACAAGACAAACAATCAGTCCTCAGCGGAAGGAAGTATATAGATATGAATATATGCAACCGCCTTGTCATACTCACACGTTCTATGGCTTCACGCTCTTCGGGTGTTACTTGTATAGCCTGTGGCATTGCTGCTGCAAGCTGGCCCAGTATGTTGCTGATACCAAAGAGCGAACATGAATTAGTACAAAATGTAATATTATGAGAGAATCGGTAGAAGAGTGAACATACCCTTCTCCTCCTCCCTCAACAGGTTCATTGATAAGACGAAGGAAATCAGCCTGGTGCTCCTGTATAAGCCTCATTAGCTGAGGATTCTGCTTCCCTAGCTCCTGAAGCATGGGCTGCCAACAATTGAAACAATGAAAAGAAAAGCCACCCATAATTTTCACAGATAAACCAAAACTAGAAACAAATTCAAAAAACAGTTTATATCCGTAAGGAGTGAACCTGCAAAATTTGAGGGTTGGCCTGAACCATTGCTCGTAAAGCTTGGAACTGACAATGAAAATCATTTAGATTAACTTCACTAAAATGGACTTTCCATAATGAGAGAGAGAAAGGGTAAGGATGCAGGTACTAAAGGTCAGGAAATGTTAGACGCATACCTGCTGACTGTTCCTTAGAAAGTCTAAGGTGTTCGCACCACCAGTATTAGATCCCAAGCTGGGAAGACCCTGTGTGAACAATGGGTTAAAGCCCAATATCGTGAAATACTCCCCCCCCCCCCCAACCCAAAAAAAAAAAAAAAAAAAAAAAGAGGAACCAAAAATATACCAAACCATCTACCTGGGGAAATAGATTCAAAGGATCAGCATTGGGTCCGCCTGCAGGAACAGGTGCTGGTTGTGCTGCTGGCTGAGGCTGAGCCGGTTGGTTTCCTGCCTGAGCACTGGGTGGACTTCCACCAACTGGAGGAACCTCTGCTGTCTCGGGAATACCCTATTGATTAGAATTTAAGACTTGATCAGCAATAGGGACAGCCAGTAGGGGCTTCCAGGAAAGCTTAAAGACTTTGGACAGAAATGTAACCGCCTGATGTAAAACAAAATTAGCCACAAAAAATAACTACAGCAAACTAAATGTCTAAACCAAAAACTTTTTTATGACTACAAGTTAGATACACAACTACCTTTGTACTAGCATTTTCAGACAATACTCTCTAACTAATTAGTACAAACTAACTCCACATGGTCAATTCAGGCAAGAAATGCACGTTTGGAAGACAAATGCGCCACCAATCTACAGCCATTCTTTTCCACTCACTCACATATCTCCTAGACCTCATATGGGAGATGAAACTCTCCCACAAGAATAATGTGGAAGTTAAAAAATACCACCACACCCACAACGACAAAGGCCCTCATGGCATCAGCATCCATGAAAATCACTTGTCCCAGAGATAATATTTCAGAATACAGCTAATGGGCGAGGGAAAGACATTTAGCAGCAGCAATTTACTTCCCAAAACTCAAAATTTTTGATCAATGGAGGAACAATATCACCATTTTTGTTCAATAAGATATCAAAGTGGGAAACGGGGAAGAGAGGATGAAGATGCCAGAAGTGGGAGGGGGGTAGTTTACTTTCTATGATAGGAAGGGAGAGGGATTAAGTCAGAAGGCTTGCACAGCTAACGGATGCACGCTAGAGAAAGGAGGGAGCCACCAGAGAGGAGAGTGAACTTGTACTTGCGGAGCAGATGCAGGAGCTGAACAGGGCTAATGCTTTTCCTTTTCTTAATAAACGGGGACTAATGCTTTTGAATGCCTATGTCATCATTTTACTATCTTGTGTGACTAGTCCAAAAGCTTAAGAGAAAAATAATTTTATTTATGTTCTCAGGTGCCAGCAAGATTCTTTTCTTGGACTAAGCATGTGAACATTATTGATGTATAACTTTTTTTCGAGAGCATTTTTGTTGATGTATAACTGTGAGATTCGAAACCAGTACCATAAAAAATTGCGTGAACCATCTAATTTAAAACCTTAAGCTGTTACAGATAACTGGCTCCAAAGACTAGCCTTCAAATCATGTATCCTGTCCCATTAAAAAGGGGGCTAGGTTCCAGTAATACATTTTGAACACTATAGTTTTGGCAATTGGAGGACATAGACTGACAATATTATATTTGCCAGAAATCCTTCTCACTTGAGATTTGCACAAGCTGACCAGGATACCACCTTGTCCTTTGTCAGAAAAATGGACCTTCTGAAGCAAAACAGTCCAATTGATGTAGAATTTTATTTTACTGTGCATTTAATTAGTTGGAACTCTGTATTTGGTTCATTTGCATTTAGGTTTGCACTTTTTGACACTGTTAAGGCCCTCATCTGTAATGGATCTAAAAATTAGGCTCACTCAACAAGTGAACAAGCAAGCCTCCTGTGTCAGCTACCAGGAAAGGAATATCAGCACTTGTCTATATTTGAACAAACAAGGAGCTCACGAAGAATGGGTCCAGAGATGGCAAAAGCAAACAGTGACCCCCAAAGCTATAGATGCACACAATTCATCAAAAAGGAGTCAACAAACTTACAGAGTACAAGTATTCAACAGCTCTCTCGGGATTGTTAAAAGCTGCCCGTAGAGCTCGAACAACTGTGTCCCTATCCCACGTTCCACCACCCATGTCAAGAATCTGCTGAATGGCTCCATCAAGGTTGTTACCAGCGACCAAGCTTGAAGCTGCTTGGCCATAGACATCGGATCCTGGCCTGGCCATATAAATAGATCATGTACGTAGAAGGTCATCTAACATTCAGCAGAAAATGCAAAAGGAGGAAATGTTTCTTGAAGAATATACTTACACAGCAGTTGATGCAGGAGCAGCAGCAGGAGCAAGAGCAGGAACAGCAGAAGGGGCAGGAGCGGGAGTTGGGGCAGGCCTGAAACATAGAAAGCCATCACAAGGAAGAAGCTTTCATGAAATGTCCTCTCTTCCCCAGAAAAGTTAATGCAGAGAGAATTAAACGGCAAGGCGCTGGCAACAAATAAAATGATTTGAAATGAACACTATCCCAAATGTCAAACCTAAATTCTGATAAGCTTGAGCTTTTTATTTATATATTATTCTTCATTAATAGTATTTAGAAAATTTAGAAAATAGTATGAACTTCTTATCCCGTTTAATCATGAAAACTATAGTGAGTCTAGATACTTCACACTTAAATAGTCATCATTACCTAGATGGTACTGACGCAACACATACAAAGGGAGCTGCCATGGTGTATGCTATTTGCTGATGACATAGTATTGATTGACGAGACGCAAGGTGGGTTTACGCTAGGTTGGAGGTTTGGAGACAGACGAGAGTCAAAAGTTTTCAAGTTGAGTAGGTCGAAAACAGAGTATTTGGAGTGCAAGTTCAGTGATGAGATGCATGAAGCAAAAGTGAAAATGAAGATTGATACACAAGTAATCCCCAAAAGAGAGTTTCAAGTATCTTGGGTTTGTAATCCAAGGCAACGGGGGGGTTGACGAGGATGTTACTCATCGTATTCGAGCGGGAGGATGAAATGGAGGCTCGCTTCTGGGGTTGTGTGATAAGAATGTGCCACCAAGACTTAAGGGCAAGTTTTATAGAGTGGTGTTAGACCGACTATGTTGTATGGAGCTGAGTGTTGGCCCGTCAAAAAGTTCCTTGTCCAAAAGATGAAAGCAATTGAAATGAGGATGTTGAGATGGATGTGTGGAAGACAAAAGCAGTTGAAATAAGGATGTTGAGATGAATGTGTGGGCATACCAAAAAAGACAAGATTAGGAACGAAGTTATTAAGAACAAGTTGGGAGTGGCCTCTGTGGAGGACAAGGTGCGAGAATCGAGGATGAGACAGTTCGGCATATGAAGAGGATAGACATAGATGCCCGAATCAGGAGGTGTGAGAAATTGACCACGGCGGTCTCAAGGAAGGGTAGGGGTAGGCCAAAGAAGTACTGAGGAGAGATGATTAGGCAGGATATGTCATTACTTCAGCTTACCAAGGACACGACACTTGATAGAAAGGTGTGGAGGTCGAGAATTAGGGTTGACGGATGACAAGTAGTCGTTTCTCCTAGGCTTACCAGTAGTACTAGTACTATTCTTGTATTTTCTTATTCCAGGTTTTTTATTATTACATGTTGTGTCATTCGCTTCTGTTACCCTACTACATTGTTGTTGCTATTGTTTGTTGCTTTATTTTCACTGTTCCTTGAGCCGGGAGTCTATTGGAAATAGCATCTCTACCTTTACAAGATAAGGGTAAGGTCTGTGTACACATTACCCTCCCTAAACCATACTTATGGGATTAAATTGGGTTTGTTGTTGTTGTTCCTAGATGTCTAGGCTCATTAGCAATTTAAAAGTCTCACCGGGACAAATTAATACATCACAATGTTACAGTTAACCAAAATACTAGGGGCAAAACACCGAATTGCACGGTCAAAGTAAAAATAACATGGAAACAAAAAAAAATCCGAGAAAATATGACATTGAAGAAGGAAAACTTACGAGGCAACTGGGACTTGAGCAGTTGTTGATGCAGGAGTTGAACTAGGTGCTGGGGTACTTGACTGCGGTACCTACAAGACAAAAATCAAGGATCGTTTTAACTGAAGCCTACTCATTAGAGCAGTAACGTCATCACAGTAAGTGTATGAACGTGCACATGCAGTAGTGTTGTCAAAGGCGAAAAGCTCTAAAAAACACTCTAGGTCTATTGGGGCTTTAAGCGCACTTGAAATGTAGGCTTTAGTAAGAAAAGGCGCAATGAAGGGAAAAAAAATCTATATGTAATTCAAGAACAAAGTATCAAATGCATTCATAATGCTTTTCTTTACCGCTAATACACTTATTTTTCGATTATGTTTGTTGTTTAGTGTCGCTTGGTTCACGCTAAAGCTCATGGGCAATGAGGTGCAGGTCTTAGAGGGTGTTTGGATTGGCTTTTAAGCTGGTCAAACCAGCTTTTAAGCTCTTTTTAGCGTTTTTTAGTGTTTGGCAAAACTGAAAAGTGCTTAAAACAAGTTCAAAAGTGCTTAACACAAGCCAAAAGCAATAAGTTGGTCTATCTCAACTTATAGCTTTTGGCTTAAAATCACTTTGGGGTTTGACCAACTATTTTACCCTATTACCCTTATAACTTTTTTATGATCTCCAAACAGTCCTTCCCTCCCCACTCCCTTTCTTCTTCCTTCTTTTGTAGTCACCCTTCATAAATCTGCAGTATTCACCCTTCATATGCAAAATACATGAATTTGATTGATTATTGATGCCACATATTCCATAGCGGCGACTAGGAAACATCATTCCGTTTTCGATCTATTATTACCATAGATACAGTGATTTAATTATAAGGGATTTAGCAATATTTGGTCAACTTCTTAGCAATTTAGCGGTGTTAAACTAAAAAAATTTCATCTTTTATTGTATCTGGTCCTTTATGTTTGATTACTACAATGTACTATACTTTTTAGCACTAAAAGAACTCCAACTTCGGCTTTTTGAACAAATAATATAGGATCGTTTCATTTGGATACTTCCATGCTTAAACAATGAAAGTCTACCCCTACAACTAACATGCATGGGTGGTGGATTTTACTTTAATTATTATATATCAATAAATGTTATTTAAATAAATAACTTATTTTATTAAAAAAATCCAATATATTTATAAAGTAAAGTGAGTTGAGACACAATATTTATAACTTAATTTATTCAGTTATTAAAAATTAAAAATTCACTAAAAATAATTTCACTTTTAGTGTTAGCAGCTTAAGGACAATTTAGTCATTTTAATAGAAATTCAGTTAATAAGCACCTTTTCCCGAACACATCAACTGCTTACTTTCAGCTTTAGCGCTTCTATCCAAACACGTAATTGCTTCTTTTTAAATTAAGCTTCAGCACTTCAAAAGTACTTTTAAGCCCAAGTGCTTAAGCTACTTTTTTGTAGCTAATCCAAACGGGCTCTTAGTGCCTTGCCTTAGACTGAAGCACACTCCCAGAGCTTTTCTGAGCTTCAGGGCGTAAGCAAGGGCTTTCACACTTCTCAACAGATTTACAAGAAAGGCCTAGACACATCTTGCTGATTAAAGTCGAAGTGTCCCCTCTAACCTATAGAACATAAGTCATTCTTCAAGTTCTGACTTATAAAGCCTAAATAGTCGAATTGTTTGCTCAGCTAAGACGAATAAAAGGGAAAACACTTGTCACTTGCAAAACATTAATTAGATAAAATGCTGCCAATGTTCCTTGACGCAATCATTTACTAATGTTTGGTTGGCCTAAATTTAGAGCACATTGAAGAGAATGTTTTGCAGCATACGGAAGAAAACAGATTATGCCTTATAAGGCCATAAATCATTTCCTCCAACAACCACCTCAACCTGATTCATACCAACTGGTGCTGCACCATCCACTTCTCCGACTATCTTATGCAACCAGCTTTTATGCTCAACCAAATATACGGAGAATATTTTTCATAGTATTCAACATCACAGCACACATATACTGACAAGTGCTTCCAAGACACCTTAATAACAATTAGACTAGAGTAACAGCAAACTGAATTCATCATTTAACTTTCCAGATTTGTAGTCTGTTTAATGTAACTATTCATATGAATCAAAAAAAAGTGTACTGCCTCTTTCAGTGAGTATTGACTTTTTACTATAAATGCCACCAGCATCTATACTCAACCAAACATATAGATAATATTTTTCATGAAAAATAATTTACTTTACACCAAGCACACTTGCATGCTTCCAAAGATATCTCGGTACCAATTAGATTAAAGTCAATTGAATTCAACAATTAACTCAGGATTCTGTAGTTTTGTTTTAAGTAATCATTCGCCTTTAGCAAACAAAATAGATTTAGGTGTGTTTGGCATGACGGAAAATATACAAGAAACTATCTACAGAGAGCAACTCTTTTGTGATGTTTGGTTGCATAGAAAATATTTTCAAAGAAGACAGTTTCCACTAAAAGAGAAAAAGTGACTTCCATTACTAATGTACAGAAGTGGTTTTCCTTCACACCTTTATCAACTCTTAATTTCATATTACTTCTTTTCCCAGAAAATATTCTGCACTCCAATAAATGACTTATCATCGGGAAAATATTTTCCATCATACCAAACACACAAGCAGCTATACATTAACCATTACCACCAAATTGTCACTACCACAACTATGACGAGGGTAGGATCTGTACAGGTAGGTCGGTAAACTGTCGGAGAATATGACCACATGCAGCTCATGTATAATCAGCCATTGATCAATTAGACCACTATAACTCACCAGACTTTGCATCACAAAACGACTGCAAAGAAAACCCCCAGGCAAATGCAAAACAAGTTGCTTGGTACTAACTTTTTTTTGAGTAAGGTTGCAAAACAAATGCAAATGATGATTTTACTCTCCTACTTCAATCCTCATTTGGCAAATTCAGTAATCCACCTCTGATATATAAAACATAGTAAAACATCTCATAACATGGAAAGAGAAAGAGAATGTCTCCCGGAAAGCATAAAAGAGAAATAGATATATACAAAAGAAAATTGAGGAAATTTCTAGTGTATAGTGCCTTTTTGGGATCGAATACCCAGTTTCCATAGGGTGGAAATAATCTGAACTTTGTCCCTTCCTCTATTTATTTGATCCCACTATTGTGTATTTAAGCTTTACCACTCTTCGGTTGAAAATGAGGATAAATAAACTTCTAACTATTTCAGATAAACAACAAAATGATATAAAACTGCAAACCTTAGCTGTTGGCGCAGCTGACGTTGCTGAACCTTCTCCAGGTGAGCTCTTACTCTAAAATTCCATGCAATAGAAGATAACACATTAGAGTAAACACACAAATAAAAACAAAATATAGTGCCAAATGTTCTCTGTACATTGTAAATCTATTTGCTTTTTGACAGGAAAAAACCCATTAAACGTTTTTTTTACTAAAAAGGAATTCCGACACATGGATTTGTAAGCAGGTATGCATCCGAAGAAGGTGTGTATATATTCAGTACAGCTACGTGCTGCTTTTGCTTGTTTTAGATTATCTTGAAGAATCCGAAGCAATTACCAACGCCACTTGACACGGGTATTAAAGGAAAACGGTGCATCAGTGTAAGATAAGTAAAAACACAAAGTGATATACAATGAGTACTGATAGAAAAGCATCCGTTGAGAACTACACACAATTCCCACTGGTTTTTACGTCTGCAGGTCTTCGATGTAACTTACATTTACATGTGGAGCATGAGATAAACGCAAGAGTAAAGCAACCATTTGATAGAAGCAATCTCAAATTGTACTCCATTGCAGAACAGAAAGCACAATAAAATGAAGGATAAGGTTCGTTGACAAAAGATTCTTATATGATCAATTACTCCATCAACATCATATGACCCGTTACTCTTATAAATTTATATTTCAAAAAATGATAGGGACCATCATCAAGAACCAAAAAAAAACTTCTCATCAGCACAACAGATAATACTTCAGTTTATACAGCAGTTGTGCTGTCTTAATATCAAAATAAACTATATTGGCATGTTTTAGATGAGTATCTACGCCTCACTCGAACATATTCACCCGGTTTCTCTTCACCCTCCTGCTAATCAAACTAAGAACATTAAATGAACGATCAGAATTTGCACAGTAAAAAGGACACTAAGATGATTAGTTACTCAAGAATGTCGTTGAGTATCTGATTTGGGATATTTTATACTGTCAACACCTTCCTGTAGGTAAACCTGATTTTGGGTTACACATGAATTTGAATGCGGATTTACCAAGTGCAAGAGCAGGTTTCCAACTCTGATACAATGAGAAATAATCTAAAGATTCAACCCAGAGCCTTAAGACAATTAAGTGGAGTCACACAAGACCTTTATAAAGGCATTTGCATACTCTTATATGCCTGATACATTATATAAGTCCAACAAATAGTTCAGCTTAAGCATATAATGATTTGGGATATTTTATACTGTCAACACCTTCCTGTAGGTAAACCTGATTTTGGGTTACACATGAATTTGAATGCGGATTTACCAAGTGCAAGAGCAGGTTTCCAACTCTGATACCATGAGAAATAATCTAAAGATTCAACCCAGAGCCTTAAGACAATTAAGTGGAGTCACACAAGACCTTTATAAACGCATTTGCATACTCTTATATGCCTGATACATTATATAAGTCCAACAAATAGTTCAGCTTAAGCATATAATGGTTTCCAAGAAGAACACTATTTGACAGGAGCAACAACAACTCACCTTCCAAATACAATAGTTATAAGCTATTAACTAATACATTACTCCATAATCTATCTCCAGAAAGCCCCTAAACACAGGTTGTAGAACCCAAAATATCCACCATGCTGTCTATATTCACACACTCCAAACTATACCAATAGCACTTAAAATTAGAAGTGAAAAGAAAGAAGTCCATCTTTACCTTCGTTAACATGATTACTATAAAGTTGTTTTCAGCAACTTTGTTTTCTTCCAGTGTCGTCCCATCTTTAAGGACCTTTCCCTGGTGGATAAGCATCTGCTGGCCAGCAGGATAAACATCTGAGCCCTGAACTGTTTCTATGTTTTTCTTCACATCGGCAACCTGAACAATACAAAAAATTCAGCAAAAATTATCTTTTCTAGCCTTTGGTGTAAAGTGGGTGCATGGTTTGACGTCCAACTGCAAAAAGATTTCAAGAGCTAAAATCTCTAAGATAAGTGCAATCCAGCTAAAATCTTTGTCCTGGAGAGTGCGACCAAATATAATTGAGCATCACAGTGCCATAGCCAAGCAATGGTATGACCTCTGAAATGTCACAGGCTCACTGCCTTGAATACTTCTGCTTATTGTTCATTCTATTTTTGTTATCATATCTTTTACTATTTGGATTCCATCCTCTAGCTCACTGGTGATCCCATAACTGCATACAAACTTGTATATAGTTATCTTCTTGCTGAATTTATAAATCAAAAAGTATCCTGCTATTCGTACTTGTTAATAGGAACACTTTTATGTTGAGCCTATTAATTCGTCCGAAGCTTTAACTTTTGATTTGGCATCAAGAGCAACTAAGACAGCTCCAATTTGACACCCACCAACAAAACTCTCACCTGTAACCACCAACTCTGTTTCTCCCTCACCTACTTATTTTATTTTTATTTTTATTTTTTTTTTGTTTTTTGGGGGGGGGGGGGGCGTATTTAAGGGTCTCTATCACCAACTGTTTGAACCATGCTCATGAGTAATATACTGACAAGCTGAACAAGAATAATTTTCAAAATTGGCAAAACCAATGTCTTGACTTCCTTAGACATAAAATATCATCGAGTTATGTTGATGGAGGCAAGCCAGGTCCACCTCACAGACTTCAGGGAGGAGAAGAGACACCTCAAGAAGGAACAATACCAACAAATATTCTCAGGGAATATATTTTCACAATAGTGATTCTAGTAATCATATACAAACAACGGTAGGAAAAATGTAACAACTACAAACTATCTACAAATTTATATGCAACTAGAAGACAACCGGTAAGCTAAAGGTTAGAAACTAAACAATACTGAAAATATGTCAATATTTCTCCACCAAATTAGAACAGTGAGAAACGAGTCAAAAGTACGCAGGACAAAGAACAGACATGAGAGTGCAGGAACATGCCAATCTTAACCGCTCTTAATTCCTCAAGAAAAACTTCCTTGCAAGCTTGACTGAAGAGAATTCATCTTAAGATACATATATGTAAAACAATTGGTGGATTGATACCACTTACCACTTCGAAAGAAAATAAAAAAGTTAATTGGTGGAATGATAAGTGATTATATTTTCAAAGCCTTCTTCTGCTCCATAGAACTCGGAGTACATAAGAAACACACAACTTCAATAATTCTATAACTAAAAAATGTTACACATCGTAAAACCAATGGTAGCTCCCATATTTTTAAAGCTACAAGTTAAGTTTTCAGTTTTGTTACCTAACAGTCATACTAGTCTACTGGACCGCTGTGATTCTAGAAAACCCACAAGAAGCAATTTTGAAAACTACAGAAGATAAAAACTCATAATTAATGAATGCAAGTTATAGCCAAATTTTTCCAATTTTTCAGCTTCCACAGGATGTCATGCAACTTCAACCATAACTAGCAAAAATTCTGAACCATCCTATCCATGTTAGTCATTGGTTTATTACATCAAGTCAACCTATCAACTTCATTCCATACTAATTGGAGTCAATTATAATGAAACTCTGCTCTATAATATTCAAAGGATTCATAACAGTAAAAATCATTCAACCCAACCACACTTCAATCCCAAACTAACTGCAGTCCGCTATATGAATCCTCTGTAACCATTCCTCTCTACTGTTTAGTGTTCAAATGATCCCTTAATTTGACTATTTAAACCTGAGCTTTACTACACTAACAGAGTCCACTATTTAATCCGATTTAAACACAAATCAGAAACTCTAAACACATAAAACTCAAACCCTAAACCGCTTTAAAAAACCTAAAAAATCTCCAAAATTGGAATGCAAAATCAACAAATTACATAACAAAACTAACTCAATTACTCATAGATAACAACAATCACATCTATGCATCATAAATTATTCAACAAATCCAAGATATCGCCAATTGATCAAAATATTAAACCAAAAAAAAGGTAAAATAAAGTGAACTTAAATAATATCGATTGACAAAAAACAAAACGTACTGTGTCTTCAGGTTTGACTTCGATTTCAAAGTGAGAGCCTTTAAGAGTTTTTACAAAAATCTTCATATTTGCTCCGTCGCCGGAAATTTTGATCGCCGAAGAATGTAGAACACCGTAGGATATACAATTAAAGGCAAATAAAAATAGTGTTGCTTTTTATGCTTATAATCGGCGTTTTGTACGTATAAACTAAGAGGTGAAAGTTGGAGAGTTTCACGCGTGTACGAAATAAGTGTGAAGCACGCGATTTGGAGTTATGCTGTTAGGATGGCGCGTGAAAGGAAAGGTGAAGGAGAGAAGGTGGGAGTAGGTTGTGAAGAGTGAAGTAAGGAAAGGATCACAGCCAGCTAGATTTTTGTGTCACAAAGAAGGAAGGGTTTATAGGGATATTTATCTCATTGTACTAGGGGGTGCGTAGTCTCACTTGGAATGTATATTCAAATTAAATATTTCAATATCTCACTTAAAATTCAAATACAAAAAATATTTGCAAATACTCGTTGTCAAATTAGTAATCGTAAATATTAAAGTTGAGTATTTAAAAATAGAGTTGCTAAAGAAAAAATAATTCAAATTAATTATCAAAATATATTTTTTATGTTGTATGGTATATCTATTGGTTGTATCATAACACTTGTATTAATACTTATCATTGGTTGTATAATAACCCTCGTACTAATACTCCTATCCTTGGTGAAATAAATTTTTAGATCCACACTTCATATCGGACATCAATATTTGTATCCGAACAACATAGATCTAATCTCTCACAAAATTATGAGAAAAAAAGTAAATTTAATTATAGTAGCAGATTATGATAATTAACAAAATAATTTTTATTTTGTATTTGCTTGATGAGTTTAGAGGTCAAAGCGAGTATGATAAATTATATTATATGAAGTGAAAATTTTAAAATAAAAAGTGAATTGGAGTTTACAAGGGCGAATGAAGTGACAAAGGCACGATTGGTTGTGGGAGAGGAAAGGATGGTTTCTTGTACTTAAAATGATAACCAAGATACCGCAAAATAGAAAAAAAGCAAAATAAAAGGTATGTGCTTTTAGCAAGTAAAGAATATCCTTCTTTCCTTGTTTGTTATTGACTTTTTATATCTGAATATTAAGAAATAAAAAGAAAGATGTTTAGAAGGAGAGAATTAACGGTTATATGACATCACAAAATACAAAGAACTTGTCACTTATTTATGGAGATTTACTCCTCACTAAGATACACAAATGAAACGAAGGAACTTATATCTTTATACTCATTGAAAATGATATGGCGTTACTTTGGTTTATTTTATCACAAAACACTATAATCCGAAAACAGAAAAAGAATGTAAAACAACATAGGGGAATTGCCTTGCTCTTTGGTGGGCTAAAGAATCAAAGTTCAATTTAAACTTAGCTGACAATTAACCAAACCGAGAGACTTGTCCCGAGTTGTTAGGGAATTTTTGGCATGTAATATTGACTCTATATCTCATAACATCGCATTGCTGGGGAATTATAGTACCCCAGCAATGACAATACTGCGTAACGTATTTTATGTTAGTAAACTGTATTTGTAAACTAATTCTAGAAAAGATAAAACAACATAAACAAAAATATAAACGAAACAAAAATCAATTTGAGCCCACTGAATTCACAGTGTTTTCTTAAGGAATTTAATCCCCTCCTAGTACCTAAGGTTAAGGATTATTTCCTCCCAGGATAGAACGAATTATATACTTGTGTAGTGGTACTTCAAACCCAGTGTTTCAACGAACACAAAATTCGGTAGCAAATCATACTTATTGTTGCTTTATTTGAAGTTAAAACAATGCAGAAGAAGGAGGAGAAACTCAGAAAATCATATGAAATTCTGAGGGAATGGACTTGTATTTATAGTCAATATTGGGCTGAAATATGAAGAAGTGCAACTCTTCAGAATGGCCGTTTATACAAAACGGTCATAGCATAAATGTCATAACATAAATGGCTATTTACTCAACAATAAAGAGTAATTGAAGAGGATAGTTAATTTTCGATTACAAAAACAGAAAATGAAAAATTGGAAACAGTTGGATTTTAATATTAATATTTTTTGGATTTAATATAAATATTTTGTTATTAAAACGGATATTTAATAACATTTATATTAATATTTACTATTAACAAACAAATTTGGTCCAAAATATTAATCAACCAATCGATCATTTGACCCAATCCAAATTTGAAGCCGCATCCGAAGCCGAGCCGGACGAGCGACGACGGCAACAGCGCGAGACTTGCCTTCTTCTCAACTCTTTAAGATCTAGAAGAAGAGCAATTGCTTATATACCTATTAAAAATCTCTTCCTCTTCCAATATGGGACAATGTCCCTTCATGAAGGAGGGAATCTCAAATAAAACTCAAATATTTCATTTTCCCTCCATTTCCCATTCACCCTCTTTTAAGCATTAATATACTTAAAACCCAACAATCCCCCACATGAATGGGGAATGGCTATATCACGAAAATATGCATGAAAAACTGTGTGATTCGCAAGCAAGGATTAATTGCATCTGGATAAGTAGGTTTCCTTTTGAACTTTCCGTAGTGAACTTATGTCGGATATACTCGATCAATCGGTGGATTTGATATCTTTGAACCGTCGAACTTTGGTGTATACTTAGACAACCATAAGTCACACAACCAACCCTTAACCATCTTTAGTTCTCATTGTTGTGTTTGTTTCAGTCATGAACACCGCCTAGTTTCATAAGTACATAGAGAACTGGTCTTGCGAATTTCTCCTTGAAGCGACTAACACTTCACACTTACATATGTGATTCCTAAATATGTCATCTCGTAGATACACTATTTGATATACCCCGTATCAAATTTAGAAATCATTAAAAAAAGCCTTAATGCTTTGTCCTTGGTACTGAACATTGTCTCATCACGAGAATAGA
This sequence comes from Nicotiana tabacum, assembly GCF_000715075.1. Taxonomy (NCBI): domain Eukaryota; kingdom Viridiplantae; phylum Streptophyta; class Magnoliopsida; order Solanales; family Solanaceae; genus Nicotiana; species Nicotiana tabacum. The sequence continues at coordinate 129,442,031 of NC_134095.1, forward strand.
CCAAAAGTTTAGTTGACAATGTTGAACCGTCATTAATGACATTGTTTGATCTCCTTGAACCTAGATCTGGGGATCTCCAGTCTTCTAGGTAGAGTTACTGCCACTATGACTTGTTCTCGGCCATAGTCCCATTCCCCTTGATGATTTCTCAACTATCTCTCTAGTTAGGCCTTTTGTAAGTGGATCCGACACATTATCACTTGACTTTATATAGTCAATCGTGATAATTCCTCTAAAGAGTAATTGCCTAACAGTTTTATGTCTTCGTCATATATGACAAGATTTACCGTTATACATAACGCTCCCAACCCTTCCAATTGCCGTTTGACTATCGCAATGTATGCATATTGGTGCTAACAGTTTGGGCCAAAATGGAATGTTTTCCAAGAAATTCTGGAGCCATTCAGCTTCTTCACCGGCTTTATCTAAGGCTATGAATTCAGCCTCCATTGTAGAACGGGCAATACAAGTTTGTTTGGACAACTTCCAAGATACATCTCATTCACCAATAGTGAATACATATCCACTTGTTGTCACGACCCAAACCAATGGACCGCGACGGACACCCGATACCTTACTCAACCGAGTACCAATATAATACATCTTTTCATGTCATAATATCATAAATAACTGAGCCGGAGAGGCTGCCATGAAATAGGTAGAGTACAACAGGTAATGCCAACTTATACATAAGACATATGGGCCTCTAAGACCAAAATAACCACTTGAACACTGAACATAGGCCGACAAGGCCATACGATTTTTTACGTACATGACATTTGTCTAAAAACCTCTAAGAATACATAATTTTTATAAAGGTCGGGACAGAGTCCCACCATACCAAACAATACATATCTAACTCATACTAACCAAACAAGCAACTCTGAAGCAAATGAAGCGCACCAACATCTTTCGTTGAGCTGATGGCCTACTTGGAGGGCTCTCGACCTGTTTATCGGGACCTGCGAGCATAAAACGCAACGTACTCAGGCAAAAGGGACGTCAGTACGAATAATGTACTGAGTATGTAAGGCACATAAATAAGTACATAACAGACATGGAGGAAATATAGAGTAAAGGACTTCACCTGTAAGTCTGGATAACTTTGTAAATCATGAAATAATTATAGTGTCATGCATATGTATATGATTGTCATGTCGTGCATAGGTATATGTTTCATAACATCATCAGCCTTTGAGGGCGTCCTATCATATCATCTCGGCCACTGTGGGCAAATTCATCAACGCATACCAGCTGATCAGGTAGTGGTACGTATATAACGCCATAACCTTTTCCATATCCCATATGCATATATATACATACATGTACGCGTACATAATATCATCTGGTCATAGGTCAATGTACATGAATGCAATGCATGAAAAGTACGTTAATAAAATCTTTTGAAATATCATAAGACCATTTTGTCTTTGAGTAATATCGTAAAGTAAACTCTTTTCAACTTTCGTATTCTTCTGAGACCCATGAACAGATGGTAGAATATTATGACACATGAAAATTCAAGAACATAGATATCTCTAATACTTCTATGAATATAGTCATTTATGGAATTTGTGCATTTGCTCGTTTCGTTTGTGTCGTATAGATCATGCCAAAAAGAAATAAAGGATAGCCTTAACATATTTGGGATAGGGAAAATTTCGTATAATATTCTTGGAAAAGTTTGCACCGTACTCCTTTAGAATCGCAAAATTTTACGTTGCTACGGTTCTAACAATTCTCGTTAGAATTGTTTGGTTGCAAGAAGTTTGGTTGAAATCTTATAAGAATTGCTTGAAAGAATCACATTGTTAAGGTAATGTTTTAGAATCTCATTACAGAGTTTTGGTAAGGAATTTTGTAGGAATCTGATGTAGTATTTTTTTAGAATGAAAATGTTGTTTTTGTTAATCAAAATCTAAGAACTTTGCTAAAGCTTTCCTTGTGATTGTAGAGGTCTAAAATGATTTTAGATAGTCTTTTTAAGTCCTTAGGTGTGGGTCCTACTTATGCGGTGACTAAGCCACTATTCTTTCTTCATTTGCCACCTTATAACACAAATTTAAGAGTCATAAAATGGACTTTGACGTGCTGCCACATTGGGAGATTTAACTCCTTATCCAAAAGGTTTTAATTTACTCAATTAGCTTACTTACATAATTAATCTCCCACTAAATATCCATAATTACCCAATCCACGTAATTAAGAATTATCTCAAATTACTTAAAATACTACTCACTTTAAATAGACCTTACTATCATGGTCATGTGCTACCTTGTATGGCACTAGTCCATAAATATCGGGTATTTTATCTCGAGCCGTATTTTATCCAACATGTCAAACTTGGACGAAAATTCATTTTCCTTGACTTGTTTCCCCTCTCACCTTCACGAATTTACTCATCACTTGCTTGAAATAGCATAATCATTATAATCTCCAAATAATCTTTTACCTGGACTGATGTCAATTACTTTACAACAAATTCAACGTACAATACTACATGGTGCAACATCGTCGTAACTTAATACTGCGAAGCGTAACATCACCGTAATATAATACTGCAGGGTGCAACATCGTCGTAACTTAATACGGCGAAGCGTAACATCATCGTAATGTAATACTGTCACCTCTCCTTTTACTACCCAAGAGAGGATATAAGGGAGTTTTTCCAATTTAAGTGACAATCGAAACAGGATTATTTATTTAAAATTCAGAGTCGCCACTTGGGATAATTAATGGTGTCCCAAGTCACTGGTTTTAAATCTCGAATGGAGGAAAAATTGACTCTGTTTTACAGTCCGCGAGAACAGAAATTCAGGTAAGGAATTATGTTAACCCGGGAGAGGGTGTTAGGCATTCTCGGGTTCCGTGGTTTTAGCACGGTTGCTCAACTGTTATTATTGGCCTAATTATCTGATTTTAAACACTTTTAAACCTATGTGCATTTTTTACTTTAAAATCACTTTTAATATTTCAGGAAAATTCAAGGTTATTTAAAACACATCGTAAGCCACACTACATGAAATGCACTCGCGGTTCACGACACATTCTATTTAACCTTGTTGGAAATTAGAATTGGGTCACATGACATGTACACCCGGATTTATAACATGTTTATTTCTACTATCATTATTCAAAATTATGGTAGGGTCCCATGAAATGCACACCCGAATTTGGAAATTACGTATCGTGACCATGCCACGAGAACCATACCTATAGTTACGATAATGTAATATTAATCGCGCCTAAAGCAACTAGCTCATTTGAATTATTTTTCTGATCTTTGAGATTGTTGTGAAGGATATAAGCTATAAAAAAAGTTATGAAAAAAATGTAGTATTTGGTTAATGTTTTTTTTATCAGTAAACAAAAAATGGATCAACTTACATCTAGACCAGATTCCTTCTAGCGCACACCATCAGTTAATTAACAATTAAACACCACAAGCTCACTAAGCACATTAAATCATTTAAATACCTCTCAAAATTAATGTAGCAAACTAAAGAGACAATAACAAAACTAAGAATCAAGTATTTAACCCAACAGTTGAGTTTACACCCACTTGTTTCTTTTTCTTTTTTAATTTTATTAAACAACAAATACTTATGTCTCTATGGAAATTAAGGTTAGAAATCAGATTTCTATCTCCAAAGAATAAAATCATAACTTCCTCTAAGCAACACACGATTTAGGTGAAAAATGGAGCAAATAATCTTCAACGAAAATCGACGCACAAATAAGATCAATAACAGAGATTGAAGATAGATATTGAACCTTTATTGATTTCTTTGTAATTGGAGAAAAAGGACAAAACAAACTCTGAAACTTGAAATCCAATTTCATCGCCTCGACCGACGGGAAAGCGGCATCCAAGGCACGAACACAGTACTCAAACAGAAACTCGCCGGCGACCTCGAAACCTTTTTTCCGGTCAACTATCTCGCTTCGTGATGTAGATGTAGATTGTTAAGATCAAACGTCTCAGAGATTGCATATGGTGTTTTCACTAAAACCAACAATCTATCTTCCTCTGTTTTCGACAACAAACAGAGACCAAAAGCAAAAGTTACTTCCACGTCGAACTAATCCTCTGACTAAAAGTTTGAATCGAGACTCACAATTATGTACCATTTACAGTGAATGCACTAGTTTAAAAATACCCTAAAGGAAATAGACATCCAAGCTAGTATAAAATTTGGCATCCCAAATTTTCAACCTTGTGCAGGAGGTGGAGGGGGGTCGTTTTGGAGGAAGGTAGCACTGAAATATTTTGTTTTTTAAGAAAAGCCTGGTTGCTGATTGATGAAAGGTGGAAACAGCGAATTAGTATCTTACTTTAGGTTAGCTCATTTTTTTTGGATTTGTGTTTTGTCCCATCTGATGGAAACGGCTCATTCAATTCTGAATAAGAACGACCCTCACTCTTAGGGTAGGGATCTAGAGTTTTGTTTGTTTTATAGGGTTTTTAGGTTAGGGGGTACGGGCCTAGGAATTATGGGCTTGCAAATTATGGGCTAGGTCCAAAATTAAGCCTAAAAATGGGTTGCTCGAGCCCAAGTTTTATTCTTTCCCCGCGAGCAAGACTAAAAATACAATCTCATTTATTAATTAATCCTCTTAAGTAAAATAAATATTAAGATAAGACTGACCGTTAAAACAAAATTATTTTTGGTATTTTCAAGATTAAAAATGACTACAAGACATTAATGCAACTATTTTTTTGTAATTTTCATTTTCTTTTAATAAAATAAAGTAAAAGAGTCAAAATTAGTTGAAATAACGATATTAGGCTAAATTAAATATTTACATGCTAAAATATAAAATATTTTGGGGAGGATCAAAAATCACATGTCTACAGCTGCCCCTCTTTGACTGGGAACGCGAAGAGTTTTCAGGCAAAGAACGAATAGACAGGTTTTTTGACCTGACCCTTATTTGGAGATACCAAAACTAAGATAAAGGGGAATGCGATCGTCCCTAGTATCTGAGCTGCCTACATATCTTTGGCTATAAAGGAATGAGGCCACTTGTAGTTCAGAGGTGAGATGGAGTATACCGAGGTGGAGAGCCGATCGAGGTTCTGTCCGAAGCTCCGGTCCGTGGTCCCCTTATTACATCAAAATCAAAATTAAAAAAAAAGACTAACTAAGCCTATCAGCTACGAGTTACAAGATTCCTATCTATGAGTCTTCTGAAGCTTGATCTTGAGTCTTTGTTGGTTCTTCATGCAGACTCTAATCTGGATCTTGATACTTGTTAGCTGCAGGTGCTGGTTCATTCCTTTTTTAACTTCTCGGATCAAGGCGGGACATGCAAAGCTTGTGACTTCAATTACGTCTTGAGCAACCCACATCTTTTCTTTGCCTCTGCATTTCGAGTTCACTTCTTTTTCTTTTATTCTGGATTGAGACTTCTTTTTTTGGTCGTCTCGAACCATGTGCCTTGAGGTAAAACCTGCTCAGACACCAAAACAAACAAACGAACAGAATTTTTCTGCCCCAGTTTTCTCTAGGAAAATTTCGTGAGTTATTGTAACAAAATTCTAAACTACTTCTTTATTGAAAGCAAATAAAGTCAGGATTGTGTATCTTTGGGGAAAAGAGATTAGGGAGTGGAGACCCTATATCTAAAATGAAAGTAACTAGGGAGTGAAGACCTTATGTTGGAAAAGCGACTAGGGAGTGGAGACCCTATGCCTAAAATAAACTCAACTAGGGAGTGGAGACCCTATGTTGGAAAAGCAGACTAGGGAATGGAGACCCTATGTCTCAAATAAAATCAACTAGGGAGTGGAGACCCTATGTTGGAAAGATTACCAGGTTATGCTGGCATCAACTAGGGAGTGAGACCCTATGTTGGAAAGTGAGACTATTGACTTGTGCATCTATGCTAAAATGAACCAAGAAGGATTTTTTTTATTTTTTTCCTGGATTGTGACTAACTTTCGTTGATCATCTCGGACTGTTGACTCGCATTCTTGCCGTAGGTTTCTTTTGTTGCTGACTTAAATTGCATTCTGAAGTGAATTCCCTTATTCTACAGGTGGCGCCTGACTGCCAACGTTTGAACTATCTTCCTTCGAAACTTGGACTGCCTTCTCCTTGTTCTCTAGGCGGGCGCCTGATTACCAACATTTGAATTGTATTCCTTCCCTCTGAAACCTGAATTGTTTTCCCTTTATTTTTCAGATGGGCGCCTGACTGCTAAACTGAACCGTCTCCCCTTGACCATTGCCGCCTTCCCTTTGTTCTCCAGGTGGGCTCCTGATTTCTAACACTTGAACTGCTTTCCCTTTGTTCTCTAGGTGGGATCCTGATTACCAACACTTGAATTGCTTTCCCTTTATTCTACAGGTGGGTTCCTGATTCCCAACACTTGAATTGCTTTTTTTCCTCTGAAACTTGAATTGCTTTCCCTTTGTTTTTCAAGTGGGCGCCTGATTGCTGAACTCGACCCGCTTTCCTTTGAACCTTGAGCTGTTTTCCCTTGTTCTCTAGGTGGGCGCCTGATTGCCAATGCTTGAATTGATTTCCCTTTGTTCTCCAGGTGGGCTCCTGATTACCAACACTTGAATTGTCTTCCCTTTGTTCTCCAAGTGGACTCTTGCAATCAAAACAACAAAATTTCCTGCCCCAGTTTGCACTGGGAAGATTTGTGAGTTGTTTAGCAAAACTATAAACCACTTATGCTATTGATGCAATGATGAAAGTAAAATTAATAACTCGACTAGGATGTACGTCTCCTAAAAGTGATTGAGCTTGCGAAAACTATAAACTAAGCTTGACTAAAGTAAAGGCTGACCCCATTCTCTAGGCGGGATCCCTGATTTCGAGAAAACTAAACATTGATAACTTAAGAATTTACCCCTTTCTTTTTCAAATCCAGACTTCCCCCTTCGTTTTTTTTAAATTTCCTAGGAGAAAATTTATCAGACTACGTTTTTTATCTTAGGAGAAAGATTCATCAGACTAAGATTTTGATCCTAGGAGAAAGTTCATCAAACTAGGTCCTTTTTTTCAGTATCTTAGGAGAAAGATTCATCAGACTAAGATTTCCACCCTAGGAGAAGATTCATCAGAATAGGTTTCCTATCTTAGGAGAAAGATTCATCAAACTAAGATTTCAATCCTAGGAGAAAGTTTATCAGACTAGGTCTCTTTTTTCGGTATCTTAGGAGAAAGATTCATCAAACTAAGATTTCCACCATAGGAGAAGATTCATCAGACTAGGTTTCCTATCTTAGGAGAAAAATTCATCAGACTAAGATTTCAATCCTTGGAGAAAGTTCATCAAACTAGGTCTTTTTTTTTAGTATCTTAGGAAAAAGATTCATCAGACTAAGATTTCTGTCCTATGAGAAAATTCATCAGACTAGGTTTTCTATCTTAGGAGAAAGATTTATCAGACAAAGATGTTTATCCTAGGAGAAAGTTCATCAGACTAGGTCTTCTATCTTAGGAGAAAAATTCATCAGACTAAGATTTTTATCATAGGAGAAAATTCATCAGACTAGGTCTTTGATCCTAGGAGAAAGTTCATCAGACTAGGTCCCCTTTTTTGTTATCTTAGGAGAAAGATTCATCAGACTAAGATTTATATCCTAGGAGAAAATTCATCAGAATAGGTTTTCTGTCTTAGGAGAAAGATTCATCAGACTAATATTTTGATCCTAGGAGAAAGTTCATCAGACTAGGTCCTATCTTTGGAGAAAGATTCATTAGACTAAGACGTTTATCCTAGGAGAAAATTCATCAGACTAGGTTTTCTTATCTTAGGAGAAAAATTCATCGGACTAAGATTTTGATTGGGAGAAAATCCATCAGACTAGGGCTTTTTTCCCTATGAGGAAAAATGTGAGTGCAATGGCAACATTTTATGCACATTAGCAAGACAAATAAAGGCAAAGATTTGAGAAACTTTCCCTTTGTCGGTTCTTCTCTTCTTTTCTTTTTCTTCTATTTTTTTGTTTGTTTTTTTTTTCTTTTTTTTGAACCACTTTCCTTGCATTGCTTTGTTCTTGTTTCACACAAAGAAAAATTTGTCAGTTTTGAAAATAGTGGTTGGTTTGTGGCCTTGAGTCTTGAGCAGCTTGACTTTTGCTCGACCAGCCTGAGAGGTCTCAAGAGACTTTTGTTCTGCACCAACTCTGATTGTTTCACACCCGATACTGTTTGTATTTGCAGATCAAACAACCTTATCCCAACTGGAGATCTTTGCTTAAGTGATCTTTTCTGATATCTTGAATGACCTCCTGCTTTTTGAGCAATTTTTCTGTCAGAGAGAATCACCAGTTATCTTTCTTGCGCCAAGTAAGCTGACAAGAGTCTTTTTGGGGGGAGCTTTTGCATGAATCCTCAAGGCATGTTAAAAGTAACAACTGAGTGCGCTGGCCAATTTTACTTTGTGCAACTGAAAAGCTGGTAACAAATTTTGAAATCTTTTCTTGCTTGTTTGACAAAGACTGACTCGGAGTGAAGGATACAATGATGCAAAGAAACAAATATTAAGAAGAAATGCCCCGTGGGGAAGGACATGGGAAGAATTTTTTTTCTTTTTTCATTTTTTTTTTAATTTTGCGCTAACTAGCCTTAATGATCATGACATGCATTTTGGACTTAACGGCCTGATCTATCCAACTAATCCAATCTTCCTTTTTACCATTCTTATGACCTTTGAGGTCGGGCTTGTTCGTGCCAATCCTTTGCATCAGCTTCATGACTCATTTTTGACTAGTGGTGCTCCGAGGGATTTTCACCAACAAGCCTCTCTCATTTACTTATCTCTTCTTACCGTCGCCTCACAGTGCTCGTGAAGGTTTTCACTAATAAGACTCTCTCATTTTCTTTTTCTTTTGCTTTCTTGTGTGAGCATCTTGACAGTATTCTATGTCGCGTGACAACCGGTGCTCATTGCATGCTTCTCTTGGCATTCTTGCAAGCTGATCAGGAGGTCTTTATTTGGAAGATTTTTGGATAGGGTTGGAAAGAAGGGTTGGCATGAAGGCTCAACGTAGACTACTAGATCTGTAACAATAGGACCAGACTTGTGTTTGTATTGGGCCTTCACTTTGTTGTTCTGTATACTGGCCCAGTTGGCCCAGAACTTTGTTATACCCAATGCATTTTCAGTTGAATAATACTTGTTGGGTCTTGTTATTTGGCAGACCTATTGCACACAGTACCTATCTCTCTCTTTCTTCTTTTTCGACTATATCGTCTCCTTCATATCCAAAATTGGGTTTAGGGTTCTTTGGTACACGATTCCAGTCCAACATTCCAACACCCCCCTCAAGTTGGAGGGGTGAGAAATCAACCCCAACTTGGAGACAATCGCACCATGTAGAGATCCAGAAAGAGGGTTGGTGAAGACATTGGCTAGCTGGGATTTTGACAGAACAAAGGATAAGGAGATAAGTCCGGCGAGGTACTATTGATGGACGAAGTGGTAATCGATTTCCACGTGTTTTGTTCGTTCGTGGAAGACAGGGTTTTTGCTATGTGAATAGCGGTCTGGCTATCTGAATGTAGAGAAACTGGTAAGCAGGAGGAAAACGAGAGATCTGTGAGAAGGCGTACAAGCCATGTTAGTTTAGAAACGATCTTCTTCATAGAACGGTACTCGACCTCGGCAGAAGAGAGTGAGATTGAAGATTGTTTCTTGGATTTCCATGAAATAGGAGAGCTGCCGAGATTGATATAGAATCCACTAACTGAACGACGAGATTCCGGACAAGACCCCCAATCCAAGTTGCAAAAAGCCATTAATGAAATGAGGGTTCTGATTTCATAAAGAGCCCAACTCCGGGTGAAGATAGAAGATATCGTAGACAATGTAGCCCGGTATCAAAATGAGGTCGACGTGGGCTTTGCATATATTGGCTCAGATGTTGAATTGCAAATGAGAGGTCAGGGCGAGTATGGGTTAAAAAATTGAGTTTGCCCAAGATTCGCCTGTAGATGGTTGGATCGTGAAGAGGTTCACCAACATCGGCTCGAAGCTTGCAACTAGGATCTAGCGGAGAGGAAGCTGGCCGTGAACCAAGAGCACCAAACTCAGAAAGAAGCTCTAAGGTGAACTTTTCTTTGACTGATAATTAGGGGGGGTGTAGACTTACAACTCTTGGAATCGACTCTTTGAAAAGTAAAATTAAATCTTTGCCCCAGTTTCAGATACTAGGGATTTTTTTTTTTTCTCTTTTCTGAATTCTTATTTGGTTGGACCGAACCGTGAGGCTGCCTACATATCCTTTAAAGGAATCAGGTCTAACGTAGTTCAAATATCTGACCTAACTATTTTTTCTCATCTTTCTTTCTGTATTTTTTTTCTTTTCTCTTTTTTATCTATCTTTTTTGTTTCTTTTTTGTTTTCAAAACAAGTTGCCCCAACTTCTATTTTTTTGAGGGCATGGACCTTTGATAATTCTTTTTTTTTCACTTAGAACTTTCTAAAAGCTGCCCCAGTTTGTACTCTTGGGACATGGACTTTTTTTTTCGTTTTTGTTTTTTTCTTCTTTTTTCCCTTTTTTTGACTCTTGACTCCAAACTTGATTCCAAAAGAGGGTAGTCAAAGAAAACACCATAGGCTTAAAAGGGTTAGTGAATGATATAAAGTATTTGGATAGCAGAAAAAGGGCCTCCCAGCCTCGAGAACGCCAATTATAGTATCCTGTCGCGATCACATCATTGACGAACATGCATGTCTTCTTGGTGTTTCATGGTCACAAGATAATTTTCATCTCTTAATGTCAAACTTTCTAACAAACTTCAATTGATTAAACATCCTCAAGCCTGATCTTCACAATGATTTGAAGGTGAATTTTACTCGACCTTAATTTCAAAGTACTTCAACTCTTTATTCACCCTCAAAAGTGTTTTTTTAATTTTTTTTTCTTCTTTTTAATTATCCAATTCAAGATTAAATCAGTTTCTAAGATCTGACCAAAATTTCCGCATGCATGTCATGTCATTAGAACTAGCGAGAAAGAACTAGAAATAGAATGACACGAAAGGACAAACTATATTTTATTGAATAAGGATGGAAGGGTTTGACAACTAAACAAGCAACCTAAAATCCGAGTTACAGTCCTAAAATAACCCGGATAATGAAAATAGCAACAAAAACAGATAGACATGACTCATACAAACATAATAGAACGATAGAAAGTTTGACTCAATAAAACAAATAAAATTTGGATCACAACCCTGAAATAACCCAGATAACAGAAACAATATCAAAACAAACTACCAAGATTCCTTCCTAGTAAGGAGAGAATGACTTTTCAATTTCTAAGCTTGACATGTAGCCGCAAATTTGCTCATCAGAATCACCATGGCCTTCTCCAATTTTAGTCGGCAACTTTTCGAGAGGATTCTCATACTCATGTCACCACGCATCACCCCTACAAAGTGTGCAACATCATGTGCAGGTAGAGTACTCTGCGCGATACTCTGGTTGTCACTATCTTGGATCACAATCAGTTTTTCCTGGATCATCCTTTCTATTTCTCTTTTCAAATCTCGACAGCTTTCAACATTATACCACTGTGCATTGGAATGATATTCACACCTTTTAGAAGGGTCAAAGCTTCTTTCACGTGGGTCCACATGATTTGGAGGAATGAGTGCAATCATGTCATACTGCTTTAATCTCTCAAACAAGCTTGCATAGGACTTTCCTATTGGTGTAAAATTATCTTTCAACCTTTGTTTCCTTCTATATCCCTGGCTTGGATGTGGGTTATAGGGCATTTGAAAATTTTGTGGAGGCTGGTGGAGATTTTGCGGTGCTGGTGCTCGCCTTCTGGGGTGTCTTGTTGGCCGAGCAATATACTGAGGTGCAGCAACAGAGTATTGAGGGTTGTGAGGTGGATAATACTACTCAGGGGAGTCATGGAAAACCTGAGGAGGCTGCTCATACCTTTGAGATGTTCTCCTAGGACCTCTTCTCGACCCTGATGTCATCATGTTTTCTTCAACCTTCTCATTCATGTCACAAAAATTATCGGACTCAATTTGGACAACCTGAGTTGCGGCTTTGAGAACTGTTTGACTTATAATTCTGCCTGTCTTAAGGCCATTCTCTACCATTTCTCCCATTTTGATTGCTTCTGAGAAGGATTTGCCAACTGCGGACATCATGTTTTGAAAGTAATCTGGCTCTTATGCCTGAAGGAAGACAGTGATTAGCTCGTGGTCATCCATGGGTGGCTTAACTCTAGCTGTTTGTTCTCTCCATTTAATAGCATATTCCCTGAAACTTTTAGTTGGTTTCTTCTTCAGGTTTGAAAGGGAAGTGCGATTTGGGGCAATGTCAATATTGTATTGGAACTGTTTGACAAAGGTCTGTGCGATGTCATCCCAGACATACCAACGAGACGTATCTTGATCTATAAACAACTCGGATGCTACTCCCGTAAGGCTTTCCCCAAAGTAAGCTATTAGCAATTCTTCATTTCTTCTCGCACCTCTTAGTTGATTGCAATACCTTTTCAGGTAGGCTATGGGGTCTCCATGTCCATCATACTTTTCAAATTTGGGAATCTTGAAACCAGGCAGCAAGTGGACATCGGGGAATATACATAGATCCTTGAATGCGATACTCTTCTGACCTGCCAACCCTTGCATGTTTTTCAATTGTTGTTCTAAGCTTTTCACTCTTTGGGTCATTTCTTCTTGTGCCATCTTTCGGGCAGGCTCCTCAACCTTTGCAGGAAGATCAAATAAGTACGAGTGGTACTCAGGAGAGTGGTACTGCTCTTGCTGGGTAGCAAATTATGACTCATGACAAGGCTGTCCTTGGCTATTGGCCTATGCTTGGCACATTTTAGTCCTTTGCTGTTTCAGTATTCTATTTTCCTCAACCACACTGGACTCTTATTGAACCCCCTGACCCTGAGTCTCTTGAGCACTTGTAAAGCTTCGATGTCAGTTATCATTTTTCCTTGGATCTTTTGTTGGCCGCTTACCACAAACCAACCACCTCAAACTTTCTTCACAATTCAAAACAAAACACACGTTAGAATGGACTCATCAGTCCTTATTATTATCAACATTTTTTTCACTTTTGTTTTTTCAAAATTTTCAATTTTTTTTTCATTTTTTTAATGGTGATCGAACCTGATTTGGGTTGCCTACGCATCATGTAGGAACATAAAATCAGATCTTGCGTAGTTCGGGAAGATCAGGAATAAAGAAAATAAATTAACTCTTCTTTTTTGGATTTTGATTTTTTTTAATTTCCTAATGAAAGACTCATAGAGAAGAAAGAGAATATTTTTGGATTTCGATTTTTGATTTATTTTTTTTCCAGAATTTTTGAAAAGAAAGACTTCTAAAGAAGAATTTTTTTTGAATTTCGACTTTTTGGAATTTTTAAAGAAAAACTTCTAAAGAAGAAAGAAAATATTTTTGAATTTTTGGGACTTTTATTTTGATTTTAAGAAAGAAATACTTCTAAAGAAAAAAGAAATTATTTTTGAATCTTGATTTTTTTTTTCAATTTTTGAAGCCAGTCAACATGCAGGCTGAAATAGATAGATACGCAAGTAGCACGTAAGATGCATCAGGAACATCTTTTAATTTGGGTACACCTGTCCTAGACGAACCCAACCATTGTGTTGAGTACCCAAATCCAACACAGGGTGTATTGTTGAGTACCTACTAGGGATCTGACATGAGGCTATGTTATTCTAGATTTAAAACCTGGGTGTATTGTTCTAAACCTGGCTTACCCGAGCGGACAGCTCGAGCCCCGGAGGAGGGGGGGGTGCAGCGTACCGTGAATACAGAAGCTTCACCGGCTTTACAACTTGTCCGAACCTAGTTCTAAAATTAGAATATGACTCTAACAAAAAAGAAGTCACACGAAGTGCACACTGCCCAGATGATTTAGAAGACTTAGGGAGAAGAAGAGTTTCGTAACAGTTTATATACAGTTCACAAAATATCAAAGCGGTAAAAAGCGACATTTAGCACATTAGGCTCGAACACGTAAAAAAATTAGATAATAAATAAAAGCCAACTATAACAGTTATTCTAAGCTCGAATTCTGAACCCTGAACCAGGAGTTTTGGGTTCTTCATCCCCAACAGAGTCGCCAGAGCTGTCACACCTCCTTTTTACCACCCGAGAGGGGATATAAGGGAGTTTTTCCAATTTAAGTGAAACTCGAAAGGAGATTATTTATTTAAAATTTAGAGTCTCCACTTGGGATAATTTATGGTGTCCCAAGTCACTAGTTTTAAATCCCGAATCTAGGAAAGATTGACTCTGTTTTACAGTCCGCGAACATAGAAATTCGGGTAAGGAATTTTGTTAACCCGGGAGAAGGTGTTAGGCATTCTCGGGTTCCGTAGTTTTAACACGGTCGCTCAACTGTTATTATTGGCCTAATTATCTGATTTTAAAACACTTTTAAACCTATGTGCATTTTTGACTTTAAAATCGTTTTTAATATTTCAGGAAAATTCAAGGTTATTTAAAACACATCATAAGTCACGCTATATGAAATGCACCCGCGGTTCACGATACAGTCTATTTAACCTTGTTGGAAATTAGAATCGGATCACATGACATACACACCCGGATTTATAACATGTTTATTTCTACTATCATTATTTAAAATTATGGTAGGGTCCCATGAAATGCATACCCGAATTTGGAAATTACGTATCATGACCATGCCACGAGAACCATACCTATAGTTACGATAATTTAATATTAATCGCGCCTAAAGCAACTAGCTCATTTGAATTATTTTTCTGATCTTTGAGATTGTTGTGAAGGATATACTCTTAGTAGCATTTATGTTGGCAATGTCATTACTCATTATCAGCATATCGTCCACATATAAGCAAACAATGACTATGTGATTTGGAGCATTTTTAATGTACACACATTTATCACATTTATTTATCTTAAAACCATTTGACAACATTGTTTGATCAAATTTCGCATGCCATTATTTGGGTGCTTGTTTTAGTCCGTAAAAGGACTTAACAACTCTACATACCTTCTTTTCTTTACCTGGAACCACAAACCCTTTAGGTTGTTCCATGTAGATTTCTTCCTCCAAATCTCCATTCAAGAAGGCCGTCTTAACATCCATTTGATAAATTTCAAGATCATACACTGCAGCTAATGCTACTAATATCCGTATGGACGTAATTCTTGTAACTGGAGAGTATGTATCAAAGTAGTCAAGACCTTCTCTTTGTCTATACCCTTTGACTACAAGTCTTGCCTTAAATTTATCAATAGTGCCACCAATCTTTCATTTTTCTCTTAAAAATCCATTTTAAACCCAAAGGTTTATTTCCAGGAGGAAGATCAACCAATTCCCATGTACGGTTGTTCAATATGGATTCTATTTCACTATTGACTGCCTCTTTCTAAAATAATAATTTCGAAGAAGACATACCTTCTTTAAATATTCGAGGCTAATTTTCCAATAAGAAAGTCATAAAATCTGATCCAAATGAAGTAGATGTTCTTTGACATCTTGGATCCTCCTGATTTAATGTACTTTCTTTTGTTTCTTCCCGAGGTCGTTTAGATCCTTCACTAATCGACTCATATTCCTTTTTATACAGATATATATTCTTAAAGAACTCAGCATTATCAGATTCTATAACCGTATTATTATGAATATCAGAATTTTCAGATTTATGAACCAGAAATCGATATGCTTTACAATTGGTCACATATCCTATGAAAACACAATCAACGATTTTCGGTCCTATTTTTACCCTTTTGGGTTTAGGAACTTGCACTTTTGCCAAATACCCCCACACTTTAAAATAATTCAAATTGGGCTTTCTTCCTTTCTATTTTTCATATGGAATGGATTGTGTTTTTCTATAAGGTACTCGATTTAGTATTCGGTTAGCCGTAAGAACGACTTCCCCCCACAAGTTATGTGGCAAACCAGAACTTATCAATAATGCATTCATCATCTCCTTTAACGAACGATTCTTTCTTTCTGCAATCCCATTGGATTAGGGCGTGTAAGGGGCCGTTGTTTGATAAATAATTCCATATTCCAAACATATTTATTCAAAAGGAGATTCATATTCACCACCCCTATCACTTCTTATCATTTTGATTTTCCTGTTAAGTTGCATTTCAACTTCATTTTTGTATTGCTTGAATGCGTCTATTGCTTCATCTTTACTATTAAGTAAGTAAACATAGCAATATCGAGTATTATCGTCAATAAAAGTTATGAAATACTTCTTTCCACCGAGATGGTATTGACTTCATGTCGCAAATATCTGTGTGAATTATGTCTAAAGGATTTGAATTCCTTTCAACTGACTTATAAGGATGTTTAACATACTTAGATTCCATACATATTTGACATTTTGATTTATCGCATTCAAATTTTGGCAATACTTCCAAGTTAATCATTTTCTGCAAAGTTTTATAATTGACATGACCCAATCGTATATGCCAAAATTCATTTGACTCAAGTAGGTAAGAATAAACTGAAATTTTATTATTTTTCTCAACGACCATTACATTCAACTTGAAAAGGCCCTCAGTGAGGTAACATTTTCCTACAAATATTTCGTTCTTACTTATTACAACCTTATCGGACACAAAAATACATTTAAAACCATTCTTAACAAAAAGTCCAGCAGAGACTAAATTCTTTCTAATCTTGGGAACATGAAGGATATTGTTCAAAGTCACCACCTTGCCAGAAGTCATCTTCAGAAAGATCTTCCCATATCCTTCAATCTTGGAGGTTGCAGCATTTCCCATAGAAAGAGTCTATTCGGGTCCAACAGGAGCATATGTTGCAAAGGCTTCCCTAACAGCACAAACATGGCGAGTGGCTCCAGAATCAATCCACCACTTCTTAGGATTTCCTATCAAGTTGCATTCAGAAAGCATAGCACACAAGTCATCAACATCTTCATGCTTTTCAACCATGTTTGCTTGACCCTTCTTCTTGTCTTTCTTTGGAGCACGGTACTCCGTAGATTTGTGCCCAGCTTTTCCACAGTTGTAGCAATTTTTGTTGAAACGCTTCTTGCTTGGGTTGCTTTTCGGTCCAGAAGCCTGCTTCCTCTTTCTCTTATTTTGAGAAGTATCCTCAACAAAGTTTGCTCCCATTATTGTTGAGTTTCCACGGCCTCTCTTTTCAGCAGCTTTGTTGTCCTCTTTGATTCTCAACCGAACAAAGAGATCTTCATGGGACATCTCCTTGTGTTTGTGTTTCAAGTAGTCTTTGAAGTCTTTCCACAAAGGAGACAACTTCTCAATCATCGCTGCTACTTGGAATGCTTCATTGATGACAAGACCTTCAATGAAAATTCTGTTAGTAAAAATACTGAGATTACTACTTTCAACATCAGTATTAATTTGATTTAAACCTTTAGCAAGAAGGTCGTGAATAATCACTTGCAATTCCTGAACTTGGGTAATAACAAACTTGCTATCTACCATTTTGTAGTCCAAAAACTTGGCGGCAAGGAATTTCTTCAACCCGGTATCTTCAGTTTTGTATTTCTTTTCAAATGCTGTCCACAATTCTTTTGACGTCTTCAAGCCACTATAGACATTATACAAATCGTCCCCCAGTCCGCTAAGAACATAATTCTTGCACAGAAAATCAGAATGCTTCCACGCCTCAATCACGAGAAACCGTTCATTCTCTGGAGTTTCATCGGGCAGAATAGGAACATATTCCTTGATGAACTTCTGCAAACTTAAAGTAGTCAAGTAGAAGAACATTTTCTGCTGCCACCGCTTGAAATCTAACCCGAATTTTTTTTCGAGTTTCTCCGCCGGTGCCAACGTTGGTGTTCGGTTTGTTGATGCATTGGCAGTCACCATTGGAACAGTCTGGTTCCCATTATCATTAGTCATTTCTGTAAAAGAATGACACACGCAAACGTTAAAATCAGGTAGCTTTTAATCTCCAATGGAGTAAAAAACCACAAAGTTTTAAACTCCAAAACAGTGAATATAACACAAATACAAAATACAAATTAAATTCCTTAAGCTTGTTAGTAAACTGTATTTCTAAACTAATTTTGAAAAAGATAAAACAACATAAATAGAAATATAAATGAAACAAAAATCAATCCGAGCCCAGTGAATTCACAGTGTTTCCTTCAGGAATTTAATCCTCTCCTAGTGTCACGACCCAAGTTCTCCCTCCGTGAACTGTCGAAATGGCACCTAGTCTCTACGACTAGGTAAGCCTAACAAATTGCGGAAAAAGAAAACAACAGAATAAAACTAGCCAAAACTGTAGAGAAATATCAAAATGAAGCGTTTAAGATGCCGCTCGGCCTATACAATACAAACTCTCGAACTGAAATACCATTTCCAAAAACCCAGAATCTCATGAAATCACAAGCTATTGAATAACTACAAGTGTCTGATTCCAGAATGTCTAAACAAAAGTAAATACAGAAGGGCTAATACGATGGGAGAGAATATAAAGGGACACATCGGTCTGCGGACGCAGTAGATATACCTCGAAGTCTTTGGAGAATCGCCTCACCTCAAGGGTAGTAGGGCTGAGTCGAAGTACCTGGATTTGCACATGAAAAACATTCGCAGAAGGGGCATGATTACACCACAGCGGTACTCAGTAAGTGCCAAGCCTAACCTCGGTCGAGTAGTGACGAGGAAGGTCAGGGCCCTAATGAGTTTAAATGAAAAACAAGATATAACAGTATAAAATAAGACAGTATAATTAAGTGCAGTAGTAAGAAGTAACACAGGATAGAAAGAACAACAACAACTACAACAGAGATAAAATAATCACAGAAAGGAATACATCTCAACATAGAGATAACAACCGGGGATCTCCCAGGATACCGTCTTGTAGTCCCAAATACAAATATCCAGTGGATCTACTGGGATACTGTCCCCTAGTCCAACTCATAATGCGGGGGAATCTCCCAGAATACCGATCCGTAGTCCCAAATGTAAATATCCAGTGCTGGGGGAATCTATCGGGTGCAGTCCCATAGTTCCAATATAAAAGTGCAGTGGGATATCCCAGAATACAAATCCATAGTCCCAAAGTAAACATGCAGGGGGATTTCCCGGGATACCGTCCCGTAGTCCCAAAGTAAACACACAGTAGCAACACGAAGAACACTCAATTCAATTCAAATTTCATACCAAGGTAAAACAAGTATTTCTAACCTAGCATGCTGCACAGAATCCAAATAAGGCAATTTGAGCAAATAAGGCGATTAAGCCAATTAGGCATGCTTCCCTAAGCTAACAGTAAGCTTAAATTGCAAGTAGTATAGACAGGAAAAGGAGCACAATTATAGTTAATTAATGAAAATGGGTTTTTCAACAATTAGAACAAGTACGCACTCGTCACCTCACGTACAAGGCATTTCAAATATCAACAATACCAAATCTTAAGGGGAGTTCCCCTCACAAGGTTAGGCAAGTCACTTACCTCGAACTGGCTCCAAAATCAACCCGAAACTATGCTCTTGCCACAAGTACTCGACTCCAAATGGCCCAAATCTATTCAGATTAATTGCATAATGTAAGTATAACTTCAAGTAATTGATTCCACTAATTAGTTTTAAGCTAATACACGAAATTAGGAAAAATGACCAAAATGCCTCTGGGCCCATGTCTCGGAATCGGGTAAAATTTATATTTTCAGAATCCTCATACTCTCACGAGTTCAGTCATACCAAAAGTAACAAAATCAGACCTCAAATGGTCCCTCAAATCACCACTCAAAGCTCTCCAATTAACCAAGCCCTAATCCTCAATTTACCACTGATTTTCCTTCAAATTTCATGCTTATAATAATAAAAATCACCACAATAACGAGCTTAGGAACCAAGGACGTTACCTCAATGAATCCCTCTGAAAATCTCCCTTGAAATGGCTCCCAAAAGCTTCACCCCGAATGAAATATTGAGAAAAATGGCCAAAAATCACGAAGGGTGAAATATATACCTTCTGACCCAGGGATTCCGCACCTGCAGTCATTTCTCGCTTCTGTAGCCCCGCTTTTGCGGTCTAACCTACCGCACCTGCGATTTTCACTTAAAGGTCTGGGACCACACCTGCGGTCACTCTCTTGCACCTGCGCCATCGCAGATGCGTCCAGATGTCCGCTTCTGCGGCTCCGCCCTACTCACCTCTTAGCCGCTTCTGCAGCTTGCTTCCGCATCTGTGGGAGTTGCTCCTGCGGCCTCCCAACCGCAGATGCGGTTATGACAACAACTATAAAACTTCAACTATCAAACTCAACTCCAAACCTCCCGTTAACCATCTGAAATCATCCCGAGGCCCCCAGGACCTCAACCAAAAGCACGAACAAGTCATATATCACTATCCAAACTTATACCAATCCTCAAAACACCTAAAACATCATCGAAACATCGAATTAACTACTAATTCAAGCTTAAGAACTCCAAAACTCTCAAATTATGCTTTTGATCAAAAAATCTATCAAACCTCGTCCGAATGACCTAAAATTTTGCACACACGTCACATTCAACTTTAGGAAGCTACTCCAACTTCCGGAATCCCATTCTGACCCTTAGATCAAAATCTCACTATCGAACCGGAAACTTCAAAAATTCAACTTTCGGCATTTCAAGCCTAAATAAGCTACGGACCTCCAAAACACAATCCAAACATGTCCCTAAGCCCGAAATCACCCAACGGAGCTAACGGAACCAACGAAATTCTATTCCGAGGTTGTCTTCACACTACTCCGACTACGATCCAAATTCTAAAACTTAAACTCTCATTTAGGGACTAAGTGTCCCAAAACTCTTCGAGACTCCGGATAAATCTTCCTGTCAACTCACAATAGTATAAATAAACAAGGGGAAAACAGTTAATAAGGGATCGAGGCGTTAATTCTTAAAACTACCGGCCGGGTTGTTACATCTTCCTACACTTAAACATTCGTTCGTCCTCGAACGAGCATAGAGACATACTTAAAGTAGTGAAAAAATGAGGGTAACGTCTGCACATATCCTGCTCGGTCTCCCAGGCCGCCTTTTCGACCGGCTGACCCCACCACTAAACCTTTACAAATGCATTGTTCTTGGACCTCAGCTTCCGAACCTGCCTGTCTAATATTTCCACTGGCTCCTCAACATAAGATAGATCCTTGTCCAACTGGACTGAACTGAAATCCAACATGTGCAACGGATCACCGTGATACCTCCGGAGCATTGAAATATGAAATATCAGATGAACTCCTACCAAGCTGGGAGGTAGGGCAAGCTCATAAGTAACCTCCCCAACACGCTGCAATATCTCAAAGGGACTAATAAACCTCGGACTCAACTTCCCTTTCTTCCCAAATCTCATAACGCCCTTCATAGGCGAAACTCGAAGCAGAATCGCTCTCCAACCATATAGGTAACATCATGAACCTTCCGGTCCGCATAACTCTTCTATCTGGACTGAGCTGTACAGAGTCTATCCTGAATCACCTTAACCTTCTCCAAAGCATCCTGAACCAAGTCTATGCCCAATAATCTAGCCTCACCCGGCTCAAACCAACCTACTGAGGATCTACACCGCCTACCATATAAAGCCTCGTATGGTGCCATCTGAATGCTGGACTGATAGTTATTGTTGTAGGCAAACTCCGCCAATGGCAAGAACTGATCCCAACACCTTCCAAACTCAATCACACACGCATGGAGCATATCCTCAAGAATCTGAATAGTGCGTTGGGACTATCCATCCGTTTGAGGGTGAAATGCTGTACTCAACTCCACTTGAGTACCCAACTCATGTTGTATGGCCCTCCAGAACCGTGATGTGAATTGAGTACCTCTATATGAAATGATGGAAACCGGAATACCATGCAGACGAACAATCTCCTGAATATAAATCTCTGCCAGTTGCTCCGAAGAATAGGTAGTACATACAGGAATGAAGTGTGCGGACTTGGTCAGTCGATCCATAATCACCCAAATGGCATCGAACTTCCTCAAAGTCCGTGGGAGTCCAACTACGAAGTCCATGGTGATCCGCTCCCACTTCCACTCCGGAATCTCTATTTGCTGAAGCAACCCACCTGGTCTCTGGTGCTCATACTTTACATGCTGACAATTGAGACACCGAGCTACGAACCCAACTATATCTTTCTTCATCCGCCTCTACCAATAGTGCTACCTCAAATCCTGGTACATCTTCGCGGAACCTTAATGAATGGAATACTGCGAACTATGGGCCTCCTCTAGAATCAACTCCCGAAGCCCATCAACATTGGGTACACAAATCCGACCCTGCATCCTCAATACCCCGCTATCACCAATAGTCACATCTATGGACTCACCATGCAGAACCTTATCCTTGAGGACAAGCAAATGAGGGTCATCAAACTGACGCTCCCGGATACGATCAAACAAGGAAGACCGGGAAACCATGCAAGCTAGAACCCGACTAGGCTCCGAAAGATCCAATCTCACAAACTGGCTGGTTAAGGCTTGAACATCCATTGCCATGGGCTTCTCCACTGCTGGTAAATAAGCCAAACTCCCCAAAGTCTCCTCCTGGTGACTCAAAGCATCGGCCACCACATTGGCCTTGCACGGGTGATACAAAATAGTGATATCATAGTCCTTCAGTAGCTCTAACCACCTCCTCTGGCGCAAATTAAGGTCCTTCTGCTTGAATAGATGCTGCAAACTCCGGTGATCAATATAAATCTCACAAGGCACACCGTAACAAATAATGACGCCAGATCATCAAGGCATGGATAATGGCAGCTAACTCGAGATCATGGACAAGATAATTCTTCTCATATACCTTCAATTATCTATATGCGTAGGAAATCACCCTACCGTCCTGCATCAATACCGCTCTATGGCCAATCCTCGAGGCATCACACTAGACAGTATAAGACCCCAAACCTTTAGGCAATATCAAAACTGGGGCTGTACTAAAAGTTGTCTTGAGTTTCTGAAAGCTCGCCTCACACTCTTCCGTCCACTAGAATGGAGCACCCTTCTGGGTCAGCCTAGTCATAGGTGCTGCAATGGATAAAAAACCCTCAACAAATTGACAATAATAACCCACCAAGCAAAGAAAACTGCGGATCTTTGTAGCTGAGGATGGTCTGGGCCAACTCTACACTGCCTCCACTTTTTTTGGATCTACCTGCATACCCTCACTCGATACCACATGGCCTAACAATGCCACAGAATCCAACCAAAACTCACATTTCGAGAACTTTGCATATAACTTCTTTTCCCTCAAAATCTGAAGTATTGTCTTCAGGTGCTGCTCATGATCTTCCCGACTCCGGGAATACACTAGAATATAATCAATAAAGACAATGACGAACGAGTCAAGATATGGCCAGAACACACTGTGCATCAAATGCATAAAGGCTGTTGGGGCATTGGTTAGCCCAAATGACATGACAAGGAACTCATAATGACCATACCGAGTCCTGAAAGAAGTCTTCAGGATATCTGGCTCCCGAATCTTCAACTGATGGTAACCTGAATGTAAGTCAATCTTAGAAAACACTCATGCACCTTGAAGCTGGTCAAACAAATCATCAATACGAGGCAAAGGATACCGGTTCTTTACTGTAACTTTGTTCAACTGGCGATAATCAATGCACATACACATAGTTACATCCTTTTTCTTTACAAACAAGATAGGAGCACCCCAAGGTGATACACTGGGCTGAATGAAACTCTTATCAAGCAATTCTTGTAACTGATCCTTCAACTCCTTCAACTTAGGAGGGTCCATATGATACGGAGGAATAGAAATGGGCTGAGTGTCCGGCAACAGGTCAATGCCAAAATCAATATCTCTATTGTGCGGCATGCCCAAAAGATCAACTAAAAATACTTCAGAAAAATCCCATACTACTAGGACTGAATCAACTGTAGGGGTATCAATATTGACATCTATCACATAAGCTAGATACTCATCGCACCCCTTCTCTACCATATGCTGAGCCTTAAGGAATGAAATAACTCTACTAGAAGTTTGATCTAAGGTACCCCTATACTCTACTCGTGGTATACCTGGCATAACCAGCGTCACGGTTTTGGCATGACAATCAAGAGTAGCATAATGGGGCGACAACCAGTCCATGCCCAAGATAACATTAAAATCTACCATACTGAGCAATAATAAATCGGCTCTGGTCTCAAAATCACTAAGAGCAACCACACACGACCGATAAACGGGGTCCACAATAAGAGAATCTCCCACAGGAGTAGAAACATAAACAAGGGTACTCAAAGAATCCCGAGGTACACCCAAATACGGGGCAAAATAAGAAGACACAAGAGAATAGGTGGAGCCTGGATCGAATAAAACCGATGCATCTCTATGAAAAATCAGGACAATACTTGTGATGACAGAATCAGAGGCGACAACCTCGGTACGGGCAGGAAGTGCATAATATCTAGCATGGCCTCCCCCTCTAGGGCGACCTCTACTCCCCGACCTCCATCTCTAGCTAGCTGAGTAGGTGGGGTAGTGACTGGAGCTATAACCATAGCCTGAGAACTCTGCGGGGCATGTTGTGGCTGAGAAGTCTGTGGAGGTGCACCCCTCCTATGTCTGGGGAAATCACTCACCATATGCCGTGTATCACCACACTCAAAACAAGCTCTGGGAGGACGTGCGACAACGACGATGGCGTGAGGCTTGCCTTCTTCTCAACTCTTTAAGAGCTAGAAGAAGAGCAATTGCTTATATACCCATTAAAAACCTCTTCCTCTTCCAATATGGGACAATGTCCCTTCATGAAGGAGGTAATCTCAAATGAAACTCAAATATTTCATTTTTCATCCATTTCTCATTCACCCTCTTTTAAGAATTAATATACTTTAAACCCAACAATCCCCCACATGAATGAGGAATGGCTATATCACGGAAATATGCATGAAAAACTGTGTGATTCGCAAGAAAGGATTAATTGCATTTGGATAAGTAGTGTCACACCTCCTTTTTACCTGTGTCGCCGCAAAGGGGCGCGGAAGGGAGTTTTTCCAATTAAAGGACAACCGAAACGGGATTTGTTATTTAATTTAGAGTCGCCACTTGGGAGATTTATGGTGTCCTAAGTCACCGGTTTAATCCCGAATTGAGTAAAAGAATGACTGTTTAACAGTCTGCGAACTAGAAATCCGGATAAGGAATTCTGTTAACCCGGGAGAAGGTGTTAGGCATTCCCAAGTTCTGTGGTTCTAGTACAGTTGCTCAACTGTTATATTTGGCTTAATTATCAGATTTTATACAAATATGAACTTATGTGCAAATTTTAAATCTTTACCGCTTTTATTATTATTATTATTATTATTATTATTATTATTATTATTATTATTATTATTATTATTATTTTACAGAGAATTGCAACGTTGTGAAAATATATTTCGAACCATGTCACAATCAATGTACCCGTGGTCATCGACACACTTCGACTTCGTTGAGATTTGGATTTGGGTCACATCAATATACACCCGCGTTTAAGAAAGTAAATTATTAAAGGCGCGCCTAAAGCGACTAGCACATTATTATTTTTGAGAAAACCGTGAAATCTTGCTAAAACGGCCCATTCGAAGTCTAATTAATTATTAACCCTTTATTGAGGGCCCCGCAGCTTGCGTTTTATTTGGCAAGGCTCGTCTCATTTTTTTTTAAAGGGCAATCCTAAAGTGACTACATTTCTATTAAGTTTGTCTCTAAAAGAAACGAGAAAAGTCTTAATTAATTACATGCTTGACAAGCAGTTATTGGATTACAGTAGATGATAACGGTAATTTACACTCGAACTCGTAAAAATGGAGAAATGTTTCGTGTCATTGTTCTATAAGTGAACTACTAAAGCTGAAATTACAAAATGCATACAAAATTGTCAAGATATTCAAAACAAACTCACCATTTTCCAAATTGATTTAAACTAACATTCCTAAAATTGATTTAAACTATTGGAATTAACGGCTAGGGAATGTTATCAACACGGATTCGAATATTGGCATATATGCTGCCTAACAGAATCAAACACTGCCTATTTAAAATCTGCCTCAAATACAAAAGAAAGCTAGAGATGAAATATGGCAACTAATCCCTTAACTTATTTGTTCATTCTACAAATTACATATTTAATTACATGGAATCTGTAATTGACAACTACAAACTATAGTTTGAAAACCAAACAGTTCCAGCTAAATTCAAGACTACGTCATGCATTCCAGTTGAGCTATAAAACTAAACTATATAAATACACATATCTTATTAAACTACAGATACAACACTAATTCATCAAACACCCTAGCATTTCATTTTACTTTTACATCTCACAGCCACATCAGTATTGATTCAAAAGTGTACCTGGTATTGAAATAAAAGAAAAGAAAGATGAGAAATCAGTAGGGCAGTAACAGTGCAGCAACAAATAACCAATGCAGACCAGAAATAACAAACTCAGAAAACCACTTGAAACCTCAATGATCCCAGAAACAAACCAACAATCATAAACAGAACAGTAGAACCAGAAGTGCAATAGAACATCAAACTTTGATTTCTATTTTTTTTAAACTCTCCAGAAAAAAAACACTTTGAACTTTTTATTAAACACTAACAAAACTGATTGTGATTTTCAGAAGTGAAAGAAAACCAACCTCCAACTTGCTCTTTTTCCTCCCTCCCCTTTTTTTCTACAGACCCTCTCCTCTTATACAAGCTTGCCTTCCTTTTAAACCTACTGCCCGACCCCCCTTTCTCCCACTAAATCTGAAATTTCCACTTAAAATCCACTAAGGAAAACTTTTCCTTAATTTCAGCCCCCCATTCCCTTTTGTTCCCCATTACCATATTAATTAATATCCCACTAACAAAACACTAACATTAAAATATTATCCTAACTGTTTCATTCCGAAATCACCCCTGAAATCCCTGAAATTGCAGCTATAGCCAATTCTCCTAAGTTCTGAATGCAACATTATGACTCACTACTATCCAGTTGACATTATCAAATCAATACTGAATTCAAATCAGTTGTCAGATTCATTTCAGACTCTAGACAGTAGGATTCGATTCATCAATTGCTTAAACTTGAATCAAACAGCAACAAAAATAAAAGCTAAGGCTATTAATGACCCAGAACACCCTTACAGGGCATGACACAGCAGGTTTAGGTGACAACCAAAATAGCAGTTGTGATGAAGCAGTTCGATTGACCAAACAATTCAGAACATTTCAAATGATCAAACAAAACAGTGTGACGAACTGAATATACCCACAGGCTCAGTATTAAGTTCAACTATACCAACAGGTTTGTTTCAACACAACATTTAGGACAGAAACGAAGTAGGAGGGGAAACAGACTAGCATGAACCATGAAACCAAAACCAACATTACACTACTATCATGTTAAATTAATATTCAGGCCTACCGGACTAATCGACGACACTTATTCAATTGATTACACAAATTATAACACATAACAATTATAGCAAACAGAAGCAAATGATAGAATTGGACCAAATAACAGGTCTGGTGGAGAGGGACAGAATCAAACGACAACAATTGAAAAAACCATAAAACTACACTCAATAAAGTAAACAGAATAATCAAAACCAAAAAACGGAATAAACACGACAAAGAAAAATACCTCCAGAACTCAGAAACATGGGAAACCCTGATTTGAAACCAAACTCAAACTATTTGAGGTCGAACGGACCTTAATCGAGTGTTCTCAACTGATAACACTTCGACTAAGGTCCACTAGGCATCCAACTTCCTTTGATTTAGACAGATTTCAGTCTTTGGTTTTCTAGGGTTCTTGGGGGTTCGATTTGGGGTTCGAGTGTTTCCAGCCAGATTTGAACCAAACCCATGGTGGTTTGGTGATGAGGGAGGTCAGGGACATGTCTGGTATGAGTTTGGTATTGGTTGTGGTAGATCTAGTTTTGCTCGAATCTTCGAGAAGTTGGAGGTTGATTCGAGGTAAGCAACCAACAGATCCGTAACGAGGGTGGTTAGGGGTTGCCTTGGTGTGAGCTTAAGGCGGATTGGGGTAGGTTCAGGCTTTGCTCGAATCTTCGAAAGAAGATTCGAGAAGTTTGAGGATGATTCGAAACAAACGGGTACTGGATTTGGATTGGGGGTGGTTAGGAGGTTCAGGGGTGTTATTTTGGTGGTCACCGGCGTTGTTGCCGCCGACTTTCAAACGGAGGGGTTTCAGGGCGGCTAGGGTTTGGTCAAAGCTTTGGGGTTCGTCTCTGAAAGAGACGATGAACAGGGTATGGCTTAGGGGGGTGTTTGATTTGGGGGTGCTGGGGTAGGTATTAGGCTTATATAGTGGAGGGGAGGATTGATCTTGGCCGTTAGATCAAGCACGATCAACGGCCTGGATCAACTCGCTTAACTGAACGGTGTCGTTTGGTTTAAGTTGGGGAATGGGTTGGCCCGGGGGTGAAGTGGATCGGGTCTTGGTGAGGCCTTGATGCCGTTGGATCAAAGAAAATGGATGGCTCGGATTAAACACTTGAAACAGTGTCGTTTCAAACCAAGCCAGGGCTGCACTGGACCGTTTGATCTGTTCGATCAACGGCTCAGATTGAAGATGCCTAAACGGCGTCGTTTAGGCTATCTGAGAGATCAGGCATAATGGACTGGGTCATTGCATTGCATTTGGGGCCTGATTTTGGCCTGGCCCAGTCCGACTTAGCTTATTAACTCTCTTCTTTTAATTAACAATTAACAACAACTCTAGAAATAAATTGTAAAACAAAATTGATCTACAAAAATATTAATTAACCCTTAACAACAAACAACACACAAGTTAAAACATTTAATTGAAAATAAAATCACACAATGGCATATTTAAATGACAAAATTACAACAATTACATATTTTTTGTGATTTTCCTTCTTTTAAAACCAAATTATGGTTTAATTAATTCTTAATTGTAAGAAATAAAAATCCTAAGTGCACATGCCACATATTTTTTATTATTTCAATTAATTATAACAGGATAAACATTCACAGACAAAAACACAAATAATTATAAAAAATACCACACAAATCCTAAAAATAGTACACCAAGAAAATTTTGTTTTATTTTTTGATTTCTTTTGGAGTAGTTTTCGTGAAGCAAAAATCACGTGCTCGCAGCTACCCCTCTTTGTCCGATAACACAAAGAGTTTTCATGCAAAGATAAAGTGAGAGGATACGAGCGATTTTGCCCATTGGAATACTCCGTGTGAAGCATTTTCTGAAAAGGCTTAACCGAACTTTTGCTTCAAAGGTTTCCTACATATCCCTGGCTAAAAGGGAATCAGGTTAATGTAGTTCGGGAAGTTTTGGTAGCTGGGACTACCGTGGGAATGCAATTTTGTTGTTACTGCTGCTGCATGTTGTTACTACTGCTTACCGATCTCCTTGTTACACTGTGCTCAAAAGAAAACAAGAGGCTAGACTAAACTAGGAATTACAAAATCTTATCTATCTTCCACTCGCTCTGGTTGCCTTGCTTTCTTGTCGGTTTGTGTTTCCTCTGGTGCTTTTCTTTCGAAAACTGCTGGGGATGACACTGGCCTTTTGCTTTTCTGAACACAAGTTTTATCATTCCGTTCTGTCTGCTGGGGATACTGCTTCCTACATTAAAGCTTGTTATGCTGGGGATTTTTGTTGTAACCCTCCTCATTACTGACTTCTGATTTGATCTTGAAATGTATTCTTCTGTTCTGCAGGCGGGCTCCTGACTCCAACTTGACTTTTGAAATATGACACAACCTCCATTCTCCAGGCGGGCTCCTGACTTCTTCAACAACTTAAAAATATAACAAACTCCATTCTACAAGCGGGCTCCTGACTTCTTCTTCAACTTTAAATATAACAACCTCCATTCTACAGGCGGGCTCCTGACTCCAAGCTTAAAATTTAACAACCTCCATTGTACAGGCGGGCTCCTGACTTCTCCAACTTAGAATATAACAACCTCCATTCTCCAGGCGGGCTCCTGACTTCAACAACTTCTTCAAAATAATTCAGCCTCCATTCTCCAGGCGGGCTCCTGACTTCGACAACTTTTAAAAATTTTAACACCTCCATTCTCCAGGCGGGCTCCTGACTTCGACAACAACTTTGAAAATAAATCAGCCTCCATTCTCCAGGCGGGCTCCTGACTTCGACAACTTCTTAAATGTAACACCTCCATTCTCCAGGCGGGCTCCTGACTTCGACAACTTCTTAAAATTTTAACACCTCCATTCTCCAGGCGGGCTCCTGACTTCGACAACTTCTTAAATGTAACACCTTCATTCTCCAGGCGGGCTCCTGACTTCAACAACTTCTTAAATGTAATACCTCCATTCTCTAGGCGGGCTCCTGACTTCAACAACTTTTAAAATGTAACACCTCCATTCTCCATGCGGGCTCCTGACTTATTCAAAATATAACACCTCCATTCTCCAGGCGGGCTCCTGACTTCTTCAAAATATAACACCTCCATTCTCCAGGCGGGCTCCTGAATTCAACAATTCCTTAAAATACAACACCTCCATTCTCCAGGTGGGTTCCTGACTCCTTTAACTTGAATCATCTTCTTTCAACTGCTTCCCTCCAAACTGGTGTTTTATTCCTCTGAAAACTGCTGGGGATAACACCGATATTTATTCACAAATATGTCATTTTCCTTCTTCAAAGACTACTTCTTTTAAAGCTGGTGCTTTCATTTCCCCGAAATCTGTCGGGAATAACACTGCTGGGGAATTAACTTCCTCCTTTTAACAATGGTGGGGATGATATTGATTCAAAGGCCATTACTTTTAAAACTTTGGGTTATCTTGCTTCTTCCAAGATTGCTTTTCTTTTAAAACTTGTATCTCCCTCTTCGTATACTCCTGGGGATTTTACTTTCTTCAAAACTTATGTTATCTTCTCTCTTTCCCAAATGGCTATCCAATTTCAAGAAAATTTTCATAATGAGAGAAAAGTTTCTGCCCCAGTTTGATAATCTTCCTTGTGACCCTGTCTTCCTGTTGTCAATAATATTTCTTTTCCCTGCTTTACATCAAAGAAAAATTTGTTAGTTTAAAACGTGGCGAGTGGTTGTGCCACTTCTGCTGGGGATGGTTTTTCCCTTTTTCTTTTCTCTGCTTTGCTATAAAACAAGCTGGGGGGATGATATTATTTGCTGGGGCTGATATTCCTGCTGGGGATGGTTTTTTCTTTTCTTTTCCTTCCCTGCTCTATGTTGTCCGACCATTGTGGAACTTGGTCGAGAATCTGTTGGAGTTGTCCCTGTATCTTGCAAATCTGCTGGGGATCCTCTTGGAATTTGATCCATAACTTTTCAACTGTTGTTCTTTCTGTTTTTCTCCGACTTCCCCTGGAAATTTGGTCCTCTTGGGATCTAGACCCATGCGTCATTTGGTCTTACAACAAACTTCTTTTCGCTTTGTCGCCTTATCTTTGGCCTGTCCTATTCGCATTTTGCTTTGCACCATTTTGTCCACTGGTAGTAAGCTCTGAAAATCCTTTTCAAAAACAAACTGCTGGGGAAGTAAAGTCTTTAAACCAATAAATGAAAAAGCGATGATTTCAAAAAATAGAAAAAGAAGAAATCTTTCTGAACAAATGCTGGGGAGAAAGAAAGAAAAGAACTTATCTGAATGATATAACCGATCCCAACGATCATGTCGTGCATTCCAGATTAACCAACCCAGTCTATTTGTATCAATCAATCTTTCGGACGGCCTCATCTTGCTGAGGATAAACAAACACTCAACTCTTTGCCAAATGCAGACCCTTTCCGCCAATCTTGCCTTGTCATCTCATAGTGCCCTTCGAGGGGTTTTCACTAATAAGACTCTCTCATTTCTCTCAACTCCTGTCGCCTCATGGTGCCTATGAAGGTTTTCACCGATAAGACTCTCTCATTTTATTTTATTTTTCATCTAGGGATTGGAGTGCTGTCGATATGACTCTTTGCTGGGGATTCTTTCGGTTATCAATTCATTTCCAGCTTATGATCTTCTTCTTTGCTGGGAATCAGAGTGTTATTATCGACTTCCATTTGCATTGACTTGGCACTTCTCAGATACTGATCGGGAGGTCTTTTTTGGACATCAATATGGGTTTTTGGTGTATGGTTAAAAAGGAAAAAGGGGTATCAAAAGTTCAAAATAATTTTGATGGGTAAAATAGTACAACTCTTGGAATCAAACTTTCTTATCAAAATTACAAACGCAAACTTCTGTCCCAGTTTTTCTTGATTGGGGATTTTTATTTTGTTACACTATGTTACATTATGCACACTATGTTACACTATGACCGAGCCGTGAGGCGCCTACGTATCCTTCTTTGAGGAATCAGGTCAAACGTAGTTCCCAATTCCTTTATTTTCTTGTGACTTTCTTTTGCCTTTATTATCATTATTTTTCTCTTTTTCTTTTTCTTTCATTTTAATTACTAATTCCAAAAGAGGGATATGAAAGAATAAATAAGGCTCAAAAGGGGAAGCAAAGGTTAAAGTGTTTGGATAGAAGAAAGAATTGCCTCCGTCATTTCATTCTCCGATAAATGCCAACTACAAACAAACAACAATTACAATCAAAAGAAATTATACATAATATCTCTTAACTGCGTCAGAATTGATAGCCATGTCGACGCATTTCCCTTCGATATCTGTTAAACATAAAGCGCCATTGGACAACACTCTGGTTATAATGAATGGCCCTTGCCAATTCGGGGCGAACTTGCCTTTTGCTTCGGCCTGATATGGCAGGATTCGTTTCAACACCTGCTGCCCCACCTCAAATTTTCTGGGGCGCACCTTCTTGTTATAGGCTCTCGCCATTCTCTTTTGATATAACTGGCCATGACACACAGCTGCCAATCTCTTTTCATCAATCAAGTTCAACTGCTCCAAACGGGCTTTGACCCACGTGTCATCATCAATCTCAGCCTTAGCGACAATCCGAAGGGATGGAATTTCAACTTCCGCCGGTATTACTGCTTTAGTTCCGTATACCAACAAATAAGGAGTTGCCCCTACCGAAGTACGGACAGTGGTGCGATAACCCAATAATGCAAAGGGTAATTTTTCATGCCATTGCCTAGAACCTTCTACCATTTTCTGAAGTATCTTCTTTATGTTTTTGTTGGCCATTTCAACTGCTCCATTCGCCTTGGGACGATATGGGGTGGAATTGCGGTGTGCAATCTTAAATTGTTGACATACCTCTTTCATCAAATTGCTGTTAAGATTAGCACCATTATCCATGATGATCACTTTTGGGACCCCAAATCTACAGATGATATGGGAGTGAACAAAATCCACCACTGCCTTCTTGGTTACCGACTTGAATGTTTTAGCTTCAACCCACTTAGTGAAATAGTCAATGGTCACAAGAATGAACCTATGACCGTTGGTAGCTGCCGGCTTAATAGGTCTAATGACATCCATGCCCCAGGCAACAAATGGTCATGGTGCTGACATTGTATGCAATTCTGTTGGCGGAGAATGAATCAAATCTCCGTGTATCTGACACTGATGGCATTTCCGCACGAAATTGATACAATCACGCTCCATAGTGAGCCAATAGTACCCTGCTCGAAGAATCTTCTTCGCTAATACATATCCGCTCATATGTGGCCCACAAACTCCAGCATGTACCTCTGTCATAACTGTCGTGGCTTGACTGGCATCTATACATCTCAACAATCCCAAATCTGGGGCTCTTTTGTACAACACTCCTCCACTGAGGAAGAATCCACTTACCAATCACCGAATGGCTCTTTTTTGATCTCCAGTGGCCTGCTCCAGGTATATCCCCATCCTGAGGTACTCCTTGGCATCATAAAACCATGGCTCACCATCCATTTCTTCCTCTATCATGTTGCAATAAGCATGATGATCATGAACCTGGATATGCAACGGGTCAACATGAATTTTGTCTGGGTGGTGCAACATCGATGCTAAAGTGGCCAAAGCATCAACAACCTCATTGTGAACTTTTGGGATGTGTTTGAACTTCACTGATCAGAATCACTTGCTCAGATCGTGCAAACATTGTCGATATGGTATGAGCTTCAAATCTCGTGTTTCCCATTCACCCTGAATCTGATGCACTAGGAGGTCCGAGTCTCCCAAGACCAAGACGTCCCGGACATCCATGTCTGCAGCTAGTCGCAGACCCAAAATGCATGCCTCATACTCAGCCATATTGTTGGTACAATAGAAACGCAGCTGAGCCGTAACAGGATAATGACGTCCTGTTTCAGAAATAAGTACCGCTCCTATTCCAACTCCCTTCGCATTTGCGGATCCATCAAAGAAGAGCTTCCAACCTGGTTCCTCAGGTAATTCCAACTCATGTATATGCATCACTTCTTCGTCAGGAAAATACGTCCTCAACGGCTCGTATTCTTCATCAACAGGATTCTCAGCCAAGTGATCGGCCAATGCTTAGGCTTTCATGGCCGTCATCGTCACATAGACGATGTCAAACTCCGTGAGTAATATTTCCCATTTCGCTAACCTCCCTGTGGGCATAGGCTTCTGGAAAATATACTTTAGTGGATCCAAGCATGAAATGAGATAAGTAGTATATGATGACAGATAATGCTTCAATTTCTGGGCCACCAAGTTAGGGCGCAACATGTCTTCTCGAGTTGAGTGTACTTAACCTCATATACTGTAAACTTCTTGCTGAGATAATAGATGGCTTTCTCCTTCCTTCCTGTAATGTCGTGTTGCCCCAACACACAGCCAAACGAATTCTCCAGGACTGTTAGATAAAAAATTAACGGTCTCCCCGGCTCAGGTGGAACCAACACAGGTGGATTTGATAAATATCCTTTGATCTGGTCAAATGCCTCCTGACATTCTGCCGTCCATTCTATCGCAGCATCTTTCTTCAGTAGCCAAAAAATGGGTTCACAAGTTGCTATGAGTTGAGCAATAAATCTGCTGATGTAATTCAACCTTCCCAACAGACTCATTACTTTTGTCTTGTTCTTTGGCGGTGGCAAATCTTGGATAGATTTGATCTTCGACGGGTCCAGTTCAATACCTCGCTGACTGACGATGAATCCCAACAGCTTTCCAGATGGAACTCCAAATGCACATTTGGCCGGGTTGAGCTTAATATCGTACCTTCGAAGTCTTTGGAAAAACTTCCTTAGGTCTGCTACGTGGTTTTCCTGATGCTTGGATTTTATAATCACATCGTCCACGTACACCTCAATTTCTTTATGTATCATGTCATGAAACACAGTAGTCATTGCTCTCATGTACGTTGCCCCAGCATTCTACAAACCAAATGGCATTACCCAGTAGAAATAAGTCCCCAACGGCGTAATGAATGTCGTCTTTTCCGCATCTTCTTTATCCATTAGAATCTGATGATATCCAGCATAACAATCTACAAAAGATCCGATCTCATGTCCGGCACAATTGTCGATCAAGATATGGATGTTGGGTAAAGGAAAGTTGTCCTTTGGGCTTGACCTGTTCAGATTGCGGTAATCGACACACACCTTGATCTTCCCATCTTTCTTCAGTACCGGCACCACATTAGCCAACCAATCAGGATATCGAGTGACACGAATAACCTTTGCTTGCAGCTGCTTGGTTACTTCCTCTTTAATCTTCACACTCATATCCATCTTGAACTTCCTCAATTTCTACTTGACAGGAGGGCATGTCGGGTCAGTGGGCAATTCATGAACCACTAAATCCGTGCTTAACCCGGCATGTCATCATACGACCATGCAAAAACATCTTTGAAATCAATAAGTGTTTTGATTAGTTCTTCCCTGATATTTGGTGCAATGTGGATGCTTATTTTAGTTTCCCTGATATCATCTGCATCCCCTAAATTGATAGCTTCTGTGTCATTTAAGTTGGGCTTGGATTTCTCTTCAAACTGGCTTAACTCTCTGTTTATCTCTTCGAAGGCTTCGTCCTCATCGTATTCCGATTCATTATCATGATCGACCTCTTGTATAGTTAGTTCGGAATCAGATTGATCTTTTAGAATAGGTTGAAGATCTATTGTGCATGCCATGTCATTAAGACTAGTATAAAGAGAACTGTTCAGAAAAAGAAAAGAAGAAAACAAAATTAAAAATAAAAAATAAAATAAGGAATGAAAAAGAAACTTTTTTATTTTATTGAATTATGGGATAACAAGGTTTCACACTTTGATGAACGTAATAAAAACAAAAAAGGAAACTGGATTACAATCCTGGAATAATCCAGAAAACAAGAAAGAAAATCAGAGCCAACTACCAGGACTCCCTCCGAGTAGGAAGAGGAGTAGCTGTCCAATTGTTGACATTGGCCCTAGGCCCCACAAACTGTATGTCTGCCTTACTGGAACCTTCTCCAACTTCTATCATTTTGACATCGGCGAATAGCCTTTCAAAGCCTTCATTCAAATCTCTGATTGGCCCGATCAGTGGTCCGAGAACTTTCGGTACCGACAACTCTCTGATGCCTGCTCCGACAAATGATCTGGATAGGCGCAGGATTGGCTTAGGAAGGACCCAGACTCTTTTCTTCAACTTGCGGGCCCGCTTTACATCCGTTGCGGTAGGCTTGAATCCTAACCCAAAAGTATCCAGGTTCTTGGGCAAGGAAACTGGCTGGACAATACCCTGCATATCAACCCCCAAACCTTTCCCTGGTACAAATCCGCTGTTTAACATTTCCGAGGCTATCATGAAGGTCACAGCTGCGATTTTGGGAAGTGGAAGGCCCCCACCCTCAGGAATTTTGTCTACTGAGACTGCGTCAAAAACTTGATAAACCCATGGGCCCTTGTCATCGTCGGTTTCTATGAAGGGTACAATGGCATCACTGACGACATTTGTGCCGTCATCCCCGTGTACCACAATCTCTTGTCTATCCCATTCAAATTTGACCATCTGATGCAGTGTAGAAGGCACTGCTTTGGCTACGTGGATCCAGGGTCGTCCCAATAGAAGATTATACGACACCGCCACATCTATTACTTGAAATTCCATGGTGAACTCGACTGGACCAATGGTCAATTCCAGTATGATATAACCCACTATGTCAGTACCTCCCCCATCAAAACCTCGGACGCAGACGCTGTTCTTGTGAATCCTATCATCATCCACCTTCAGTTTGTTCAGAGTGGCCAAAGGACAGATATTGGCACTTGACCCATTATCAATCAGTACTCGAGTGACCACCGAGTCTTCGCATTTCACCATCAGGTAGAGTGCCCTATTGTGTTCTGTACCCTCTACCGGTAACTCATCATCAGAGAATGTCACTCGGTTTACCTCGAAGATTTTGTGCGCTATTTTCTCCAAATTGTTCACGAAGAGCTTGTCCGGAACATGGGCTTCGTTCAGAATCTTCATTAATGCCCGACAATGATCGCTTGAATGGATCAACAAGGATAGCAACGAAATCTGGGCTGGGGTCTTCCTCAACTGCTCTACAATGGAGTAGTCATATGCCTTCATCTTCTTCAAAAACTCCTCTGCTTCTTCCTCCGTCACTGGCTTCTTTATTGTTACAAGATTGGCCCTTCTCAATTCTGCGGGAACAAAACACCTTCCCGAACGAGTTAACCCCTGGGCCTCGCATACTTCTTCCACAACCTCCTTCCCCTTATGCATCACTGTCACTTGACTATAGCTCCATGGCACAACTTTCTCACTTGTTATCGGCAACTGCATTACTGGCCTGATAACAACTGGTTCTACGCGGGCCCCCTTCACTACCAACACTGGTGTGCTTGATACTCCCTGCAGCACTACCCTGACTGACTCTGGCTTCTTCGCAGCAACAGACGAACCTTTCCCCACTACCACAAATGGCTTGTCATCTATCTTTCCCAATTGTACCACTGCCTTTCCACTGGTCGACTTTTCGTTTGGACTGGCACGAATCATCATTACCGTTTGTGAGGATTTCTGGGGCTCTCCCCCTTCGTGCATTAGTTCGATCATGTGAGCCTCGTGGTGCACCGGCAATGGGTTCTCATTGATGTTGGTGCCTCTGGTGCCTGAACCTCAATCCTATTTGTGTCAATAAGATCTTGTACGACAGTCTTCAACTTCCAACACTTCTCAGTATCATGCCCGGGAGCCCCTGAACAATATTCACAGCTTACTGAATGGTCCAACTTTTTGGGAAGAGGACTTGGCAATTTGGGCTCAACAGGGCTTAATAGGCCTAGCGGCCTCAACTTGTGGAACAAAGTAGTATAGGTTTCTCCCAGTGGAGTGAATGTTCTCGGCCTCTGCATCCTTTCATTCCTGAAAGCCTGATTTCTGCGGAAGCTTGGCTCTGAAGGATTCCTGTAGGCTTTGGTGGTGGATATATGCTTTGCGGAGGTGGGTATATGTTTTTTGGAGGTGGATATGTATTCTGGGAAAACGGCGTATGCCATTGTGGGCGAGTCGGAGGCTGGGTGTAAGTTTGGGCGTGATGGACGGAGAAATGTGGCTCTTGTGGTGGATAATAGGGTTGTGTAGGGTTGTATGGAGTGTGCAGATAATTTGGGTAATGGGGTCTAGGTTGGTAGCGAGGGGAAGCACCTCTGGATTTGGACCAAGTACCTGCTTCGACTGTTGCGACCTCCTCTCTCTTCTTTTTCCCGAGCGCACCTCCCGTGCCGCTTTGGATAGCCTGAGTTGTAGCCTTGATTGCTGAATAACTATTATCTTGTTGGACCTGAGTCCTTCTTCAACCATACCGCCCATTTTTACTGCTTCATTGAAAGATTTACCAACTGATGTCACCAGGTGACCAAAGTAAGTTGGCTCCAACGTTTGTAAGAAGTAGTCCACCATTTCACCTTCCCTCATTGGTGGATCGACTCTTGCTGCTTGTTCTCTCCAACGGAATCCGAATTCCCTGAAGCTCTCTCCAGGCTTTTTCTCAAGTTTTAACAGTGTGAGACGGTCGGGGACGATCTCAAGGTTATACTGGAAATGACCTACAAATGCTTGTGCTAGATCGTCCCAGGTATACCACCTGCTAGGATCCTGCCTCGTGTACCATTCTAGTGCGGACCTGCTTAAACTTTGACCAAAATAAGCTATCAACAGCTCATCATTTCCACCTTCCCCTCTCATCTTACTACAGAAGCCTCGTAAATGTGCCATGGGATCACCATGTCCCTCATATAGATCAAATTTTGGCATCTTAAAACCTGCCGGCAATTGAACATCGGGGAAGGGACACAGATCTTTGTAGGCCACACTAACTTGGCTGCCCAATCCATGCATATTCCTGAAGGACTGCTCCAGGCTTTTCACTTTACGAAGCACTTCGTCCTGCTTCGGATTCTTTGCTGGCCTCTCAGTTTCTATCGGGAGCTGAAGGTGAAGGGTGTAAGTGTGTGGCTCGGGTGCTTTGAAGGTGAGTTCATGAGGATAGTATTGGTTGTCGTGAACCTGAAACACTGGTTCATCGGATGATTTTTGCAATATGGCGGGTGGAGGTGCCACGAAAACAGGAACAACTGGTGGAGGAGGGTTTTGTTTGGGTGGTGAAGCTTGGGGATTATAGGAAGTTTCCCCTTGATAGTATTGGGCAATGGGGAAGCTCGTTGATGGACCAGTGGAAGGGTGTTCCGGAGTCCGAGCTGGTGAAAGGGTAGGAGTAGGGGGAAGTATTGGTGATGTTTGTCCCTTAGCCCAGGCTAAGTGCATCCCAGCTATCTCTTGTCTCAACCTGTCTACTTCCTCCTTCATCATTTGTCAGAACCAGACATACTTTCCGAAATGGGCCCTTTTGATCTTGTGTGGTAATGGTAATCTGCCAGAACGTTCTAACGAGCTAACTGTTTTGAAATCTCTTTCTCTGATATAAACAACAAACTTGTTAGCGTTAGAGTTTAAAACATATTGCAATTTCACATTGGGGAATGCAATGTTCCTAGGCAATTTAACCATTTCTAACATGTCTTTGCTTTGACTGCATGCGTCATTCCAGCTTACTCTTTCTTTTTATGTCCTTTTTTCCTTTCTTTTATTCACAATGCCTTTTTTTTTAAATCTTTTTAGTAATGGTCGAATCTTATGTGGATTGCCTACGTATCATGTCCCCGCATGAATCAGACCGGGCGTAGTTCTGTCACAAGTAAAAA
This sequence comes from Nicotiana tabacum, assembly GCF_000715075.1. NCBI lineage: Eukaryota > Viridiplantae > Streptophyta > Magnoliopsida > Solanales > Solanaceae > Nicotiana > Nicotiana tabacum. Next base: position 129,482,125 of record NC_134095.1, read on the forward strand.
TAAAGACACAAATTTTTATTTTATTTTTTGGAATTTGTTTTTCATTTTATTACCAAAATATGCTATTACAAGCTACCCATTTGAAAAAAAGACAAACAAAATACAGACTCCACACTATTAATATTGTTTGATATAAAAAGAGAACAGAAGGGTAGACAACATACTCTTAAAAACAATAAGTGCAGACTTGAACTAGGGATACATTAAGGCCTTAAATTTTGGTGCCCGCGAGGCATCATTCGGCCTTTCCGCGGGCTTTGGTGCAAGGCCTCTTTGCAAGCTTTTTAATTCCTCCATGGTCCGGTGGACATAACCCATGACTGAGGCAAAAAGGGTATCACGGGGCATTTCCTCACAGGTTAAGCACCTCGTGGTGATGTAGTGCCCAATCTCATCAATCCTACCCCTGATTCTATCCCTTTCCATACATAGCTGTTCTATTCGTTGATTCCTTAATCCCAATACTTGAGTGTTGTCAACGAGCCGATCTTGGAACCTCTCCATTTGTTCTTCCATTTGGGCTATTAAATCATAGCAGCGTTCCCTGTCCGTTCTAGCATCTCGGGCTTGTTTAAAGACCCGATCTCTGAGAGTTGAATTTGTTTCTCTTAATATTTCGATGCTCCCTTCATAATCCCTTCTCACTTGCCATAGGTGCTTTTTCCGCGCTGCTGCACCTTTTGCCCATCTGGCCCGTATTCTTGCTATGCTAGCCTCGGATCTTTCCAAGTCCTTTCGGCTTTCAATGACCTGATTCCTTAACCCTGCTATCAGCCTTTTATCGGACCGGCTTCTCCGTTGGTTGTCAGCATCCATTATGACTTGTCGGTTTTGGGCTCTAAGGGAGTCATTTTCTTGGGCTGATTTCTTTTTGTCCCCTTCATCGGCCGCGGTCTGAATTTCTCTTTCAAACTGAAGATCTGTGACCTGCTGCTTCAACTTGCCTATTGTGGCCATGTATTCTTCTTCTTTCGCCAACCAGTCCCAATGCTCTTGTAAGGACTTGGCAAACTCTTGAAGGTGAGGTCTTTTAGCCGGCCTTCCATATGACACTTCCCCTATGTACCAAGCCTAATATCCGGGTGAAACTTCCCCTCTTGCCCGATTCAGTACACAAGTATTTGCCTCCAAGTATTGACATTGGCTCCAAATCTGGCGGACCCTTGCTTCAGGAAACTGACCATCGAAACTGATCTCAGTCACTTGGGTGCTCAGGTCCTCATCTTTCGGCACTATCTGACACCTCCCAAGTTGCCTCAAAACCCGATACGGCGCATAAGGTTGAATGCTCTTAAGCCCCATCAAGAGAAAATGGGGCCTAGCTGCTGGCATATATATGACTTCGTCGATCGGTAACCATCCTAGTGTCCACTGTATTTGACTGGCGCTGAGGGTCCGGAAGTATGAGGTCCATGCCGAGACTCCTTCAGGTAAGCGGACCTCATTAATTCTGGTGTAGAACTCCTCTATGCAGGTTTTCTCAGAAGATCCATGGCTCAGGAACTGGGCTCGGTGACATAGGTGTTCGGTCATCCACATTTGCAATAACAAGTTACACCCTTTGAAAAAGTTCCTTCCGGCTTTGCAGGCCGGAGAGCTCGGAAGATATCAGATACAATCATTGGCGCAAGCATGCTGTCATCTTGAGTGAGCAAAGTACTGACGACCCCAACTACCTTTATGTCAATATTCCAGTCTTTTCTTGGGAATACTAAAAGCCTTAAGAAGGTTATCATGAAAGCAACCCGTCTATGTTCATCCCACTTTCGATGGTTGCTTTTGCTGCACAACTTGTTTTCTGGCTTGTCAAATCCTCCTACGTGGCCGTATCTTTGGTATATGAAGCTCAGAGTGCAAAAACCTTTTGCCAAGTCTGGGTTATGGATCGTTCTGACTATCTTTAACGAGTCCAAAAACCGGTGCACCGCTACGGCTCTGGGAGCAACCAAGTATTTACGCCTCAATGGAACCTCAGCATTGTCGATGTACCCGACTATTTCCTCTAAAGTCGGGGTGAGTTCAAAGTACGAGAAGTGGAAGACATTGTGCGCCGGGTCCCAGTAAGTGACCAGTGCCCTTATAATATCCCCTCGAGGCCTGATACCCAACAAACCCGTGAGACCTTTTAGATGTTTCTTGACTTCATCTCGCCCTTCTTTGCCTAAATCATTCCACCATAGCCGCAACTGGAGGGGGATTTTATTCATGATTGAAAAAGGTTCATTTTGAGTCGTGCTCATTCTGCACATTTATTAATTTGATTAAACAAAAGAAAATTTATTTGACTCAAAACGATTTGATTATTTTTCATAAAAGAAAGACCCGATTTTCCGAACACGACCTTTCAGCACTTCAGGGACGAAGATTTTAAGGTTGTGTGAGTCAACCGATCAAAAATCCAAAAAATGACAGAAGTGGCCGTTTATGCAAAGTCAGCCTTCCGGCGTCCCTTTCGGGAACATTCGGCTATTTTTGACAAAAAACGACATCGCCCGACTCTATGACGAAAATTAAAATTTGATATTTTTTGTCTATTTTTGCAAAATGGGAGGTTGGACCCGACGAGGGTTGCCTACGTATCTCACGCCCTGTGAGAATCAAACCGGCGTAGTTCACCCAACATAAACTAAACTTGTAAACAAGACTCCTTTCTTTTGTTTTTCAAATAAATCAAACTTCATTTTTCAAAATTTCGGCAGGGTTTTGACACTACTTGGACATTGGTTTTATTTTTCTAAAAATAAGTAGTTATCTCCCTACACTGCTATTTTTCCTTTTCTCTTTTTCACAATTTTTCAAAATTCCTGATTACAGAAGCCGGTTAGCATGCATATTTGAGGCAAATAAATGTGCAAAACAAACAGGATGCAGCAGGATGGTCTTTTTTCATTTCAGGTTGCTTGTCCTAGACGAACCCAACCCCTGTGTTGAGTCCCCTAAGTCAAATGCAACATGATGCAAATAAACGTTCCTACTAGGGATCCGGCATGAAGTCAAGTTATTCTAGGTTCAACCTGGGTATATGTTCTAGACAGTGTACCCGAGCGGAAAACTCGAGTTGAGGAAGGAGCTCCTTTCCGGGAACCAAAAGGCCAGCCGTATTAGAAACTTTCCGAGCCTCTTTTATTTCAGGGTATGACACTAACAAAATAGGGAGTCTCAACCAGTAAGCACATCCCCGGAGGTGAGAAGAGAAGGTTTCGGCACAGTTTATATGTACAGTTCAAATAATATCAAAGCGGTAAAAAAACATCATTTTGCACATTTAGGCCAAAACATGTAATAAGATCAAATAATAAATAAAGCCAAATATAACAATTCATCTAAGCTCGAATTCTGAACCCTGAACCAGAGATTCTGGGTTCGGTCCCCAGCAGAGTCGCCAGAGCTGTCACACCTCCTTTTTACTCGTGCCGCCGCAAAGGGGCGCGAAAGGGAGTTTTTCCAATTAAAGGACAACCGAAACGGGATTTGTTATTTAATTCAGATTCGCCACTTGGGAGATTTATGGTGTCCCAAGTCACCGGTTTAATCCCGAATCGAGGAAAAGAATGACTCTGTTTAACAATCTGCAAACCAGAAATCCGGATAAGGAATTCTGTTAACCCGGGAGAAGGTGTTAGGCATTCCCAAGTTCTGTGGTTCTAGCACAGTCGCTCAACTGTTATATTTGGCTTAATTATCTGATTTTATACAAATATGAACTTATGTGCAAATTTTAACTCTTTACCGCTTTTATTATTATTATTATTATTATTATTATTATTATTTTACAGAGAATTGCTATTATTATTTTACAGAGAATTGCAACGTTGTAAAAATGTATTTCGAACCACGTCACAATCAATGTACCCGTGGTCGTCGACACACTTCGACTCCGTTGAGATTTGGATTTGGGTCACATCAATGTACACTCGCGTTTAAGAAAGTAAATTATTAAAGGCGCGCCTAAAGCGACTAGCGCATTATTATTTTTGAGAAGGCCGTGAAATCTTGCTAAAACGGCCCATCCGAAGTCTAATTAATTATTAACCCTTTATTGAGGGCCTTGCAGCTTGCATTTTATTTGGCGAGGCTCGTCTCATTTATTTTTAAAGGGCAATCCTAAAGTGACTACATTTCTATTAAGTTTGTCTCTAAAAGAAACGAGAAAAGTCTTAATTAATTACATGCTTGACAAGTAGTTATTGGATTACTGTAGATGATAACGGTAATTTACACTCGAACTCGTAAAAATGGAGAAATGTTTAGTGCCTTTGTTCTATAAGTGAACTACTAAAGCTGAAATTACAAAATGCATACAAAATTGTCAAGATATTCAAAACAAACTGACCATTCTCCAAATTGATTTAAACTAACATTCCTAAAATTGATTTAAACTATTGGAATTAACGGCTAGGGAATGTTATCAACACAGATTCGAATATTGGCCTATATGCTGCCTAACGGAATCAAACACTGCCTATTTAAAATCTGCCTCAAATACAAAAGAAAGCTAGAGATGAAATATGGCAACTAATCCCTTAACTTATTTGTTTATTCTACAAATTACATATTTAACTACATGGAATCTGTAATTGACAACTACAAACTATAGTTTGAAAACCAAACAGTTCCAGCTAAATACAAGACTACGTCATGCATTCCAGTTGAGCTATAAAACTAAACTATATAAATACACATATCTTATTAAACTATAGATACAACACTAATTCATCAAATACCCTAGCATTTCATTTTACTTTTACATCTCACAACCACATTAGTATTGATTCGAAAGTGTATCTGGTATTGAAATAAAAGAAAAGGAAGATGAGAAATCAGCAGGGCAGTAACAGTGCAACAATAAATAACCAGTGCAGACCAGAAATAACAAACTCAGAAAACCACTTGAAACCTCAATGAAATCCCAGAAACAAACCAGCAATCACAAACAGAATAGTAGAACCAGAAGTGCAATAGAACTGCAAACTTTGATTTCTATTTTTTTAAACTCTCCAAAAAAAAAACACTTTGAAATTTTTATTAAACACTAACAAAACCGATTCTGATTTTCAGAAGTGAAAGAAAACCAACTCTCCAACTTGCTCTTTTTCCTCCCTCCCCTTTTTTTCTACAGACCCCCTCCTCTTATACAAGTTTGCCTTCCTTTTAAACCTACTGCCCGACCTCCCTTTCTCCCACTAAATCTGAAATTTTCCACTTAAAATCCACTAAGAAAAACTTTTCCTTAATTTCAGCTCCCCATTCCCTTTTGTTCCCCATTACCATATTAATTAATATCCCACTAACAAAACACTAACATTAAAATATTATCCTAACTGTTTCATTCCTAAATCAACCCTGAAATCCCTGAAATTGCAGCTATAGCCAATTCTCCTAAGTTCTGAATGCAACATTATGACTCACTACTATCCAGTTGACATTATCAAATAAATACTGAATTTAAATCAGTTGTCAGATTCATTTCATACCCTAGACAGTAGGATTCGATTCATCAATTGCTTAAACTTGAATCAAACAGCAACAAAAATAAAGGCTAAGGCTATTAATGACCCAGAACACCCTTACAGGGCATGACACAGCAGGTTTAGGTGACAACCAAAATAGCAGTTGTGATGAAGCAGTTCGATTGACCAAGCAATTCAGAACATTTCAAATGATCAAACAAAACAGTGTGACGAACTGAATATACCCACAGGCTCAGTATTAAGTTCAACTATACCAACAGGCTTGTTTCAACACAACATTTAAGACAGAAATGAAGTAGGAGGGGAAACAGACTAGCATGAACCATGAAACCAAAACCAACATTACACTACTATCATGTTAAATTAATATTCAGGCCTACCGGACTAATCGACGACACTTATTCAATCGATTAAACAAATTATAACACATAACAATTATAGCAAACAGAAGCAAATGATAGAATTGGACCAAATAACAGGTCTGGTGGAGAAGGACAGAATCAAACGACAACAATTGAGAAAACCATAAAACTACACTTAACAAAGTAAACAGAATAATCAAAACCAAAAAACGGAATAAACAAAACAAAGAAAAATACCTCCAGAACTCGGAAACATGGGCAACCTTGATTTGAAACCAAACTCGATCTGTTTGAGGTCGAACGGACCTTAATCGAGTGTTCTCAGTTGAGAACACTTCAACTAAGGTCCACTAGACATCCAACTTCCTTTGATTTAGACAGATTTCAGTCTTTGGTTTTCTAGGGTTCTTGGGGGTTCGAGCGTTTCCAGCCAGATTTGAACCAAACCCATGGTAGTTTGGTGACGAGGGAGGTCAGGGACATGTCTGGTATGAGTTTGGGATTGGTTGTGGTAGATCTAGTTTTGCTCGAATCTTCGATTGAAGATTCGAGAAGTTGGAGGTTGATTCGAGGCAAACAACCAACAGATCCGTAACGAGGGTGGTTAGGGGTTGCCTTGGTGTGAGTTTAAGGCGGATTGGGGTAGGTTCAGGCTTTGCTTGAATCTTCGAATGAAGATTCGAGAAGTTTGAGGATGATTCGAAACAAATGGGTACTGGATTTGGATTGGGGGTGGTTAGGATCAGAAGGTGTAGGGGTGTTATTTTGGTGGTCACCGGCGTTGTTGCCGCCGGCTTTCAAATGGAGGGGTTTCAGGGTGGCTAGGGTTTGGTCAAAGCTTTGGGGTCCGTCTCTGAAAGAGACGATGAACAAGGTATGGCTTAGGGGGGGTGTGAGGTTTGGGGGGCTGGGGTAGGTATTAGGCTTATATAGTGGAGGGGGGGTTGATCTTGGCCGTTAGATCAAGCACGATCAATGGCCTGGATCAACTCACTTAACTGAACGATGTCGTTCGGTTTAAGTTGGGGAATGTGTTGGCCCGGGGGTGAAGTGGACCGGGTCGTGGTGAGGCCTTGAGGCCGTTGGATCAAAGAAAATGGATGGCTCGGATTAAACACTTGAAACAATGTCGTTTCAAACCAAGCCAGGGCTGCACTGGACCGTTTGATCTGTTCGATCGACGGCTCAGATTGAAGACGCCTAAACGGCGTCGTTTAGGCTATCTGAGAGATCAGACATAATGGATTGGGTCATTGCATTGCATTTTGGGCCTGATTTTGGCATGGCCCAATCCGACTTAGCTAATTATTTTAACTTTCTTCTTTTAATTAACAATTAACAACAACTCTAGAAATAAATTGTAAAACAAAATTGATCTACAAAATTATTAATTAACCCTTAACAACAAACAACACACAAGTTAAAACATTTAATTAAATATAAAATCACACAATGGCACATTTAAATGACAAAATTACAACAATTACATATTTTTTGTGATTTTCCTTCTTTTAAAACCAAATTATGGTTTAATTAATTCCTAATTGTAAGAAATAAAAATCCTAAGTGCACATGCCACATATTTTTTATTATTTCAATTAATTATAGCAGGATAAACATTCACAGACAAAACACAAATAATTATCAAAAATGCCACGCAAATCCTAAAAATTGTACACCAAAAAAATTTTGTTTTATTTTTGATTTCTTTTGGAGTAGTTTTCGTGAAGCAAAAATCACGTGCTCACAAGTAGGTTTCCCTTTTAACTTTCCATAGTGAACTTATGTTGAATATACTTGATCAATCGGTAGATTTGATATCTTTGAACCGTCAAACTTTGGTGTATACCTAGACAACCATAAATCACACAACCAACTCTTAACCGTCTTTGGTTCTCATTGTTATGTTCGTTTCAGCCATGAACACCGCCTGGTTTCATAAGTGCATGAGAACTGGCCTTGCGAAATTCTCCTTGAAGCGGCTAATACTTCACACTTACATAGGTGATTCCTAAACGTGTCATCCCGTAGATACACTATTTGATATACCTCGTATCAAATTTAGAAATCATTTAAAAGCCTTAATGTTTTATCCTTGGTATTGAACATTGTCTCATCACGAGAATGGACCAAAAGTTTAGTTGACAATGTTGAACAGTCATTAATGACTTTGTTTGATCTCCTTGAACCTAGATCTTGGGATCTCCAGTCTTCTAGGTAGAGTTACCGCTACTATGACTTGTTCTCGGCCATAGTCCCATTTCCCTTGATGATTTCTCAACTACCTCTCTAGTTAGGCCTTTTGTAAGTGGATCCGTCACATTATCACTTGACTTTACATAGTCAATCGTGATAATTCATCTAGAGAGTAATTGCCTAACGGTTTTATGTCTTCGTCATATATGACGAGATTTACCGTTATACATAACGCTCCCAGCTCTTCCAATTGCCTCTTGACTATCGCAATGTATGCATATTGGTGCTAACAGTTTGGGCCAAAAGGGAATGTCTTCCAAGAAATTTCAGAGCCATTCAGTTTCTTCACCGGCTTTGTCTAAGGCTATGACTTCAACCTCCATTGTAGAGTGGGCAATACAAGTTTGTTTGGACGACTTCCAAGATACCGCTCCTTCACCAATAGTAAATACATATCCACTTGTGGACTTAGAATCAATTGAACCGGTGATCCAATTTGCATCACAGTATCCCTCAATCACTGCAAGATATTTACTGTAGTGCAAAGCAAAGCCCTGGGTATGTTCTAAATATCCCAAAACTCGTTTCATTGCCATCCAATGAGATTGAACTGGATTGCTCGTGTATCAACTCAACCTACTTATAGCACAAGCTATATCTAGTTGTGTACAATTCATGATGTACATTAAGCATCCCAACACACGAGCATAATCCAATTGTGATATGCTTTGGCCTTTGTTCTTTGCTAATGCAAGATTCACGTCAATTGGAGTCTTTGCAACTTTAAGCCCTAAGTGCTTGAATTTTTCAAGTACTACCTTAATATACTGAGATTGTGACAATACATACCTTGAGGAGTTTTATGGATCTTAATCCCCAGAATTAAATCAGCAACTCCCAAATCCGATGCCGAAACCGAGCCGAGCAAGCGACGACGACGCGAGGCTTGCCTTCTTCTCAACTCTTTAAGAGCTAGAAGAAGAGCAATTGCTTATGTACCCATTAAAAACCTCTCCTCTTCCAATATAGGACAATGTCCCTTCATTAAGGAGAAAATCTCAAATGAAACTCAAATATTTTATTTTCTCTCCATTTCCCATTCACCCTCTTTTAAACATTAATATACTTAAAACCCAACATTTTGGTCAATAGTTGTGTAAATATCCGCCCTTTAACCAAAAAAAGAGAGAGACTTATCTCTTCGGGGACATCCAATAAAAAAAACAGAGAGACTTAGAGGGCGTTTGGACATAAGAATTGTAAAATTCCAAAAAAAATATGAAATTCTTTTTCAAGTGAAAATGTTATTTGAAAATTAGAATTTTGATTGGACATGGATAAAATTTGGGTTGTTTTTGAATTTTGTGAGTGATCCGAGTGAAAATTTTGAAAAACAGTTTTTTTGAGTTTTTAATGGTTTCAAAAAATTCAATAATTTATCTTCAAGTGAGAATTAAAAATGTTACGGCCAAACACTGATTTCAAAAAAAAGTGACAAAATTCTTACGTCCAAACGGGCTCTTGTTCCCCGCCACAACGTTTTTTTCTTTTTCCTTTTTTGCTAGGAAATCCTAATTTGGGCATGGAACACCAATTGTCAACAATCTAGTACAATATTTGAAATCATTTAGGAAAAAGAATGAAAATATTATCGTTATTCTCACATACGTTTTTCTTCCCATGAAAGAAAAAACGTACACGTCCAACACATGTTTGAACTGATTTCTTAAGACAAACTTGAAATTAAAGATTTGTTCTTCATAACTAAGTCTAAATATTTGGATCCAGATATTCAAAGTAACACTTTTTAGAGGAATTGCCATCTTTTTGTGTCTCTAACTTTCCTATGGATTATTCATGTAATCACCTCTACTACTTCAAGGAAACAACCATAATAGTAGAAAAATCAACAATATCAAAATGGGCCATTAACCCACTAAAACCCAAATTTTGGATGAATCAACATAATTTCTTTAACAACAACTAAATAATTCAAAAACATGATAATTTAAATGTCAATTTGTGTTCCATATATTCTTTTTATATGTCGTTATTTTCCAAGTCTACTTCAGGAGTTCCTCAAAATAACACCGGAAGATGAACCTTATTACTCAATTTGAAATAGAAATAATAAAGGTTGCACCTCATTAGTCTGTTGTAAAAAGACATTTTTCGTCTAATAGAATCTGTTTATTATTTTCTGGGAGATTTTTTTTTCTATAAGAAAAAAAAACCCAAATGTAGCGAAATGTTGCAAACATAAACTCTAGCTTATTACTAATATGCAATTGGACTGAGTTGGTTTTAGGCCCAGTAGTGGTATGTATATCCAGCCCAAAAATTTACATATTGGGTCCAAATGAGTCAGAAACTTCAGTAACATTGAACAAAAGGAACTTTTTTCTATAGATATATACCCTCTGTTTCAAAAAGATTGACACTATTTCCTGATTACTCAGTTTTAAAAAGATTGGCATCTTTCAATATTTTCTTAATAAGAAACATTTATAGCCATATAGATGATATGACAGGTTTCAGATTACAAATTTCAAAAGTTTTACGGCCACACAAATTGTTTGACCAAAAAGTGTCAAGCTTTTTGTTAAACTAATTAATAATGAAATAGAGAGTGAATCTTAGTTAAATATAATAAATTCTAGATCTAATATTAGTGAACACCTGCAGTATGGACAATGTTTAAATATAATGAGTATCGGGTAGGAGTTCAATGATTGTCAATGAATGCTATAATAAGTGTCACACCTCCTTTTTAATACACGCGCAAGGGCGTAAAAGAGTTTTTTCAATTAAAGGACAACCGTAACGGAATTTATTATTAAGATTTCAGATTCGCCACTTGAGAGATTAATGGTGTCCCAAGTCACCGGTTGAATCCCGAACCGAGGAAAATTATGACTCTGTTAATAGTCTGCGAACCAGAAATCCGAGTAAGGAATTCTGTTAACCCGGGAGAAGGTGTTAGGTATTCTCGGGTTCCGTGGTTCCAACACTGTCGCTCAACTGTTGTATTTAATTTTATCTAATTTCAAAACATGTTTTAGCTTATGTGCTTTTTAACTATAAACCGCTTTTATGTTCACTCTTAATGCGAATTGCAACGTCGTGAAAATGTGCCTCGAACCACGTCACATCAATGCGCCCGTGTTTGTTGATACATTTCGACTCCGTTGAGATTTGGATATGGGTAGCATCAATGCGCACCCGAGTTTAGGAGTGTGATTTATTAAAATTGCGCCTAAAGTGGCTAACGCGTTATTATCTTTTGGGAAGGCCGTGAAATTCGCTAAACAGCCCATTCCGGATCTCTAAAATTTTGGTTAAGCATTAGAATGACGACCCCGCAATTTGTACATTTTATTCGGCGAGGCTCGCCTCAACATTTTTATTTAAAGGTCAATCCTAAAGTGACTATTATTTTTCTATTTATTTGTCTCTAAAAATAAAAGAAAATCCTAAACAATTATTTCATTTGAAATGGCCAAACCTCTTGAACTTATTTCATGACTGCTGGCCCAATGAACTAGGCTTGTGAAAAGCCCAATTCCTATTTCAGTTTCAGGCCCCAAACAACCTAATTCGAACAGACTGAAACTGGTCAGGCGACGTGAGACAGGTCGAGGGATCGATTCCCTGAGCCAGTCAACTCACGAACTGTTTCTCAAATCAAAGCTAAATTTCTTAGAGTGGGCCATCGGCAGCCCTGTCTCTTAAAGCCCAATAATAAATGAACTCCATTCTGCTGTCTCTTTTCAAATTATTCTAAATATATTTAAATAGTTCATAACATGACTAACACTAATCAAATTATTAATGGCGAAAATGAACTAGGAGCACAAGTTGAAGTCATGTGACCTTACCTATTACATACGAGTCAGCTAAAGGCCTAAATCAACACAGTTCATTATTTAAACCACTACTATTAAACTAATACTCAAGCAATTTAGTATTTTAAACTAGCTGGACTATGGAATTGAGTTATAGGAAACACAGACTACTTGAACTTGTTTTTACAATTATTGGAAACAAATCAATGGTTAAAAGCTGTCATGACAACAGATATTAATCATTAACACGAGAGCCAACGTCATATGAATCTGAAATTAATAGTCATAGAGTCCAATTATTACAAAAAAAAAAACACTAATTATCAATTACACATGATCCATCACAGCTTACATGAGATCAAAGAAGGTACATGGAAGTAGAAAGTAATGAAGGAGAAGAAGAGGTCAACGACAATCAGCAATCAATCACAAATAGCCCAGCAATAAAATCAAACAGCCCGAGAATGGTTAAACCAAACAAAAGCTAACAAATCCACTCCAACACAGCGGCAAGTCAACCAAGAAATGAACACTGATGCATAAACAACAAGCAAACACCCAAACTAGATTCGAAATACCAATGTCAACTCGAAATCGACCAAAATAATTTAAAACTGAACTGAAAATCCTTCTGGAACTTCATTGATGCAAAGCTCAGCCAAAAACCCAACTTAATTTGATTTAAATACACTCGAAATGGACCTCTAAGCTTCAACAAACAAAGATAGCAACTACAGAATGCAAGTCACAACCAAAAGCTGAAATCCATTTCCCATTTCAATGGAACAGTAATCCAAAACTTTTTTTTTGTTTTCTAATGATTTTCTATTGTTTTTGGGGTTTTTGGACGTTTGAATTAAAAAAAACAGATCTCGAAATTAGAGGGGGTTTTTGGGGATTGGGCTGGTCGTGGAAAGAAAAAAAAACGTTGGGCCTGGGGTGAATCAATTGGGCATGGCCCAAATCGTGGGCAGCCCTTTCTCTATTCTTTTTGTTTTCTTTTTTCCTTTTCATTTGTTTCTTTTATCTATTTTTTTGTATTTCATCTTGTATATTTTTTGTATTTTTCTGATTTTATAAAATTGCAACAATTAAAATAAAGTCCTAATATATTTTACAATTAAACTAATTGATTTCTAAAATTATTTTAAAAACTATTTCGGGACGAATTCACAATTAAACAATTAAAAATGCAAAAGTGAACTATCTTTGTTATTTTCTTCATATTTTGTTCTAAAACAAATTAACCCCGAATTAATACTAAAATATGAAATTAAATCCTAAATGCAAATGCATATTTTTGTATTTTTCATATGAATTAAAATGCACAGATAAAATGCAACAATTAACAGAAAATGACACCAAAATTCACAAATATTGTAAAATAATAAAGAAATTGTTTTGTTTGAATTTCTGGGAATAATTTGCTTTGGGCAAAAATCACGTGCTCACAGCTGCCCCTCTTTGCCCGGAAATACGAAGAGTTTTCGTGCAAAGATAAGTGAGCGGAAATGAGCGATTTTTGCCCGTTTGAATATTCCGTGTGAAGCATTTTTTTTAAAAAGCTGACCGCACCCTGCTTTAGAGGTTGCCTACATATCCTGGGCTAAACAGGAATCAGGTCAGTGTAGTTCGGGAATGTTCGGTAGCTGGGACCACCAAGAGCTGTGATTTCACTGTGATTGCTGCTGCTACTGCTTGCTGACCGTCCTTATTACACCATGTCAAAATAAAAGAAGCTAAACTAAACTATGACCTATGAATTACAAAATCCTATCTAAATTCTTCAAACTTGTTGTTGTACTTCCTTGTTGCCTTGTTGTCTTGTGTTTTCTTGGTAAAATCTCTTGTTGCCATTGCAAACTACAAACTGAGGTGTTGTTCCTTTCTTCAAATTGCTGAACTTGAATGTATTCCCTTGTTGTACGGGCGGGCTCCCGACTTCAAAGCTCGAAATGAATTCTCCTATTCTCCAGGCGGGCTCCTGACTTCCAAGCTTGAATGTATTCCCATGTTATCCAGGCGGGCTCCTGACTTCTACACTTGAAATGTATTGCCTGCTCTTCAGGCGGGCTCCTGACTACTGGACTTGAAACATATTCCCTGCTCTCCAGGCGGGCTCCTGACTTCCGAACTAAAAATATGTTCCCGTGCTATCCAGGCGGGCTCCTGACTTCGAATAGACAAAACAAAAAATTTAAAAGCTAAAATTTAAATTATACTCCCTTGTTCTCCAGGCGGGCTCCTGACTGCTGCGCTTGAAGGTATTCCCTGCTCTCCAGGCGGGCTCGTGACTTCAAATAGACAAAACAAAGAAAATTTTCTGCCCCAGTTTGGTGGTTGGGGACGGATGTGATTGTAAAACTAAACCATATTACCAAGTATTACTAAGGATTTGGAGGCTAGGTCCCATTATTCAGGGGGGTCCTGACAACTCTTAACTAAATGACGATTTAAAATCTAAGTTATATCTTCTACCGGTGTGACTTCTGCTAAACCTTACTATCTAAGAGGATCTTTAAACTACTCCCCATTATCCAGGAGGGTCCTGAAAATCAAAGGTCAAATTTTATCTTAAGGGTGACAACTTTCATGTCTGAATTATACTACCCTACAACAGAGTTTACACTAAATGTTGTTATCTAATTGAAATCTTAAAGCTAAGTCCCATTATTCAGGAGGGTCCCGGAAACTCCTACTTGAATCCTTTCTCGAACATGCCAACTTCTAAGCTAACTTATATTCTTTTGGGATACATTTATTCTAGATTATGCTATTTCTGAACTTCAAACTAGGTCCCATTTTCCAGGAGGGTCCTGAAAATCAAAAATCGAACCTGCTTGTTGACTGCCTTTCTCCACGGAGGGTTCCTCTGAAACAAACAAACTTTTCTTCCCCTGTTTTAATCAAAGAAAATTTGTCAATTCAAAAATGGTGGTTAGTTGGTGGCATTCTTGCTGGAGATCTTTCTGCTGCATTGTTTTATTCCGACTGGCTTCCCGAACTGGCCTTGAATCGCTTGCCTTTCTTCCTGACTTCCAAACCCCTGACTCTGACAAACCGAGTGTTCTGTACCCATGTTGTTGTTTCACACCTCTGACCCTTTTTCTGAACTTTTGCACTTCCCACGACATTTTCCAATCATTCCACCGGTGACACTTCCGGTGATTCCCTGTATTCCAGCTTTCATCACATTGTTTTTGACATGCCCTGACCACATCGCGCTTTACACTTTCCGGAATCTGGTAGTGAGTTTTGAAATCCCTTTCCACTTGCTTTGAACAAAACTGACATTGAAACATTTTAGACAGGTAAAACCCCCCAAGAAAATAAAATGCAATGAGTTTACGAGTTAAGGATAAGAAGAATCCAAAACTGGATGACTGCTAAAAAGAAAAGGGGAACAAAACTTATCTGACCGGAACAGACAGGTACCAATCGTCGTGACATGAATTTCAGACTAATCGGCCCAATCTGTCCAACTAACCAACTCTTGGTCGCCACCCTTTGTTGCCCCAGAATTTCCATCACTTGATTACTTTATCCAAACCTTAGCCTTGTTAGTCCTGTGGTGCCTCGAAACAATTTTCCACCAACAGACCTTTCTCCATTAATCATTTCTCAACTCACTTCGTCTCAAGGTGCCCGCGAGGGTTTTCACCAATAAGACTCTCTCATTTTATTCTTTCTCTCAACTCCCGTCGCCTTACGGTGCCTGTGCAGGTGTTCACCAATAAGACTCTCTCATTTTTATCTTTTGTTTTTCTTGCTTGAACTAGAGTGTTGCCCCAGACATGAATTACCTTTACCTGCTTGACTTGGCATTTCTCAGATACTGATCAGAAGGTCTTTCTTTGGACCGTAATGTGGGCTTTAGACGGGGCTAGAAAGAAAGGGTATGAAAGGCTCAAAATAATTTCAAAATGGGTTAAAATTACAACTTTCGAAATCAGATTTCTTACAACAACCACGACTTCTGCCCCAGTTTCTTGCTTGGGGACTTTTGGATTTTATTTTTGTATGACTGAACCTCAGAGAGGCTGCCTACGTATCCTTTCGGGATCAAGTCAAACGTAGTTCATGTCATAGAGACTACGTTGTTGTTTTTTTTTCTTTCCGCTTTTCTTTTCCTTTCTTTTCTTCATTCTCTTTTCTTTTCCCTTTCTTTTCTTTCTTATTTTCACTTTCAATTTTCCGCACTCGCGTTTCTTAATGGTGACATTGATTCCGAAAGAGGGATATGAAAGAAAATACGTGAGGCTCAAAGGGGATAACAAGGGGTAAAAGTGTTTAGATAGCAGAACAAAACGCCTTCGCCACTTCAATCTTTAAAATATGCCAAATACAAACAAGTACAATCAAAATAAAGAAATCATACATAGTATCTCTTGATCGCATCGGAATTGATGGCCATTTCTACACATTTTCCTTCCGTATCTGTCAGATATAATGCACCATTAGACAACACTCTGGTTACGACAAATGGCCCCTGCTAGTTCAGGGCGAACTTTCCCTTTGCTTCAACCCAATAAGGTAAAATACGTCTCAACACTAACTGTCCTACTTCAAACTTCCTCGGACGCACTTTCTTGTTGTACGCTCTTGCCATTCTTTGCTGGTATAACTGACCATGATACACTGATGCCAATCTCTTCTCGTCAATTAAACTCAACTGCTCAAGGCGGTTTTTCACCCATTCATCATCACCAATCTCAGCCTCCGCAATGATTCGAAGAGATGGGATTTCCACTTCTGGGGGTATCACTACTTCCGTACCATACACCAAAGAGTAAGGAGTCGGCCCCACCGAAGTACGAATAGTGGTGCGGTATCCCAACAATGCGAAAGGCAGCTTTTCATGCCACTGTCTAGATCCTTCCACCATTTTCCGCAGTATTTTCTTTATATTCTTATTGGCTGCCTCAACCGCACCATTTGTCTTAGGGCGGTATGGAGTAGAATGACGATGAGTAATCTTGAACTGCTCACATGTCTCCTTCATCAGATAACTATTGCGATTAGCGCCATTTTCCGTGATGATTACCTTCGGAATCCCAAACCGACAGATGATATTTGAGTGCACAAAATCAACCACTGCTTTCTTGGTTACGGATTTGAAAGTTTTCGCTTCAACCCACTTGGTGAAATAATCAATGGCCACCAGAATAAACTTGTGTCCGTTTGATGCTGCTGGCTCAATTGGCCCAATGACATCCATGCCCCAAGCAACAAAGGGCCATGGTGCAGACATTGTATGTAATTCGGATGGTAGAGAATGAATCAAATCTCCATGCACTTGGCACTGATGACATTTACGCACAAAACTGATGCAATCCCACTCCATAGTGAGCCAGTAATAACCTGCTCTGAGAATCTTTTTGCTAGAACGTACCCACTCATATGCGGTCCACAAACTCCGGAATGTACCTCAGTCATGATAGATGTGGCCTGTCTCGCATCAGTGCATCTCAACAACCCGAGGTCTGGAGTTCTTTTGTACAACACTCCTCCACTAAGGAAAAACCCGCTAGCCAACCGTCGAATTGTTCGTTTCTTATCACCTGTGGCCTATATCGGATACACACCCATCCTGATATATTCCTTGATGTCATGAAACCATGGCTCACCGTCAAGTTCCTCTTCTACCACGTTACAATAAGCGTGCTGATCGTGGACCTGAATCTGCAAAGGGTCCACGTAAGCCTTATCTGGATGGTGTAACATCGATGCTAGAGTAGCCAACGCATCGGCCACTTCATTATGAATCCTTGGAATGTGCTTGAATTCTATTGACTGAAACTGCTGACAAAGCTCATGCAAACATTGTCGGTACGGTATAAGCTTTAAGTCCTGTGTTTCCCATTTTCCTTGAATTTGGTATACCAGTAGGTCCGAGTCACCCATAACCAAGACTTCCTGGACACCCATATCTACAGCTAATCTCAACCCCAAGATACATGCCTCATATTCTGCAATGTTGTTCGTACAATAAAAACAAAGCTGAGCTGTAACAGGGTAATGTTGCCCTGTTTCAGAAATAAGCACCGCTCCTATTCCCACGCCTTTCATGTTTGCAGCCCCATCAAAGAAAAGTTTCCATCCTGGCTTCTCGACTTGTTCCAACTCTTCAACATGCATCACCTCTTCATCAGGGAAATAAGTCTTCAAAGGTTCATAATTTTCATCAACCGGATTCTCGGCCAGATGGTCCGCCATGGCCTGTGCTTTCATCGCAGTCCGAGTCACGTAGATAATGTCAAACTCTGTGAGTAGGATCTGCCACTTTGCAAGCCTCCCTGTGGGCATAGGCTTCTGAAAGATATACTTTAACGGATCCAAACGAGATATGAGGTAAGTAGTATAAGATGACAAATAGTGTTTCAGCTTCTGTACCACCCAAGTTAGGGCGCAACATGTCCTTTCAAGATGAGTATACTTAACCTTGTAGGGTGTGAACTTCTTGCTGAGGTAATAGATGGCATGCTCCTTCCTTCCAGTGATATCATGTTGACCTAATACACAACCGAACGAATTGTCCAATACCGTTAAATATAGAATCAAAGGTCGCCCTGGTTCTGGCGGAACCAACACGGTTGGATTTGACAAATACCCCTTTATCTTATCAAACGCCTCCTGACATTCGTTTGTCCACTTGACCGCAACATCTTTCTTTAATACCTTAAAGATAGGCTCACAAGTTGTCGTGAGCTGGGCGATGAACCTACTGATATAATTCAATCTCCCCAGCAAACTCATCACCTCGGTCTTGTTCCTCGGAGGTGGAAATTCATGAATGACCTTGATTTTTGATGGATCCAGTTCAATACCCCAGCGGCTGACTAAGAACCCCAACAACTTTCCAGACGGCACCCCGAACGTGCATTTTGCAGGATTAAGCTTGAGATTGTACCTGCGAAGCCTTTGGAAGAACTTTCTCAGATCCTTGACATGGTCAGATTGCTGTCTAGACTTTACAATCACATCGTCCACATACACCTCGATTTCCTTGTGTATCATATCATGGAATATTGTTGTCATTGCCCTCATATAAGTTGCCCCAACATTTTTCAAACCAAACGGCATGACCCGATAACAGTATGCTCCCCATGACGTGACGAATGCCGTCTTTTCTGCATCTTCCTCGTCCATTAAAATCTGATGATAACCCGCGTAACAATCCACAAAGGAACCAATTTCATGTTTGGCATAATTATCAATCAATATGTGGATGTTTGGCAGCGGAAAATTGTCTTTTGGACTTGCCTTGTTAAGATCCCGATAATCGACACACACCCTGGTCTTGCCATCTTTCTTTGGCACAGGCACAACATTAGCTAATCAGGTGGGATACCGTGTAACCCGAATGACCTTCGCATCGAACTGCTTGGTGATCTCTTCTTTGATCTTTACACTTATGTCCGTTTTGAACTTTCTCAGTTTCTGCTTGACATGAGGGAATGCCGGGTCAGTGGGCAATTTGTGAACCACTAAATCAGTACTTAGCCCCGGCATATCATCATACCACCATGCAAAAATATCCTTGTACTCAAACAATGCTTTGACTATCCCCTCCTTGAGCTGTGGTTCCAGATGAACACTTATTTTAGTTTTACGAACATTGTCTTGGTCCCCTAGATTAACTGCTTCAGTGTCATTTAGGTTAGGTTTGGGTTTTTCTTTAAAGTGACTTAATTCTTTACTAACTTCCTCATAGGCCTCGTCATCATCATATTCCACCTCATCGTTACACTCGATTTCTTGCACTATTATTTCTGAGTTAGATTGGTTTTTAAAACTGGGCCGAAGATTCCTCATGCATGTCATGTCACTGATATCAGCATAAAAAGAACTGTACAGAAAAGAAAAGAAAAAAATGGAAACAAAATTAGGAATTTAAGAAAGGAATTGCATTTCGTTGAATGTAAAGATAACAAGGTTTTAACTCATCCAAACAGACGGAACATAGTAACTAAATTACAAACCCTGGAATAATCCAGGTGAACAAAAGGAAAACAAAACCCACTAGCGCGACTCCCTCCGAGATGGAAGAGGAGTGGCTTCCCAGTTGTTGACATTAGCACATGGCCCGATGTACTGTATATCTGTTTTGCTCGACCCTTCCCCGGCCTCAACCATGTTTACCTCAGCAAATACCCTCTCAAGCCCTCTCTCCAAGTTCCCATCCGTACCAATCAGTGGACCAGACACCTTTGCCAATAATTGCTTCCCGATACTTGGCCTGACGAAGGACCTGGACAGACGTAGAATTGGTTTGGGAAGAACCCATCCTCTTTTCTTTATCTTCCGGGCTCGTCTTACATCCGCCACCGTAGGCTTGAACCCTAGCCCAAAGGTATCCAGATTCTTGGGCAAATCAACTGGCTGAACAATACCTTGCAAATCAGCACCCAACCCTTTGCCTGGTACAAACCCGTTTTTCAACATTTCAGAGACTACCATGACAGTTGCAGCTGTTATTCTGGGGACCGGGACGCTTTTCCCTTCAGGAACCTTTTCTACCGAGACTGTATCAAAAACCTGGTAAACCCACAGCCCCTTATCATCATCAGTTTCTATGAAGGGTACTATGGCATCACTTACAATGCTCATGTTATCTTCCCCATGTACTACGATCTCTTGTCTATCCCACTCGAATTTGACCATCTGATGTAGTGTAGAAGGTACCGCTTTGGCAGCGTGGATCCATGGTCGCCCCAACAGAAGATTATAAGACACCTCCACGTCTAACACCTGAAACTCCATGGTGAAATCGACCGGACCAATTGTCAATTCAAGTATGATGTCACCCACTGTGTCTGTACCACCACCGTCAAACCCCCGAACGCAGATGCTATTCTTATGAATTCTGTCATCATCAACCTTCAACTTGTTCAATGTAGACAAAGGACAAATATTGGCACTGGACCCATTATCAATTAGTACTCGAGTGACTACTGAATCTTCACATTTCACGGTCAAATAAAAAGCTCTATTATGTTCTGTACCCTCCACGGGCAATTCATCATCAGAAAATGTCACTCTGTTTACCTCAAAGATTTTGTTCGCGATTTTCTCCAAATGATTCACTGAAATTTTATCAGGGACATGAGCTTCGTTCAGTATCTTCATCAGATCCCGACGATGTTCATCCGAGTGGATAAGCAATGAAAGCAACGAGATTTGGGCTGGCGTTTTCCTTAGCTGCTCGACAATAGAATAATCTTGCACTTTCATCTTTTTCAAAAACTCTTCTGCCTCTTCCTCCGTAATAGATTTCTTAACTGGAACCGAATTTTCCTTGGGGACCCTGGCCTTTCTCAACTCTTCGGGGGCAAAACAACGTCCCGAGCGAGTTAAACCTTGTGTTTCACAGACTTCCTCTTTGATTTCCTTCCCCTTGTAGGTCATAACTACCTGCTCATACTTCCACAGAACGACTTTACTGTCAATTACTGTTAACTAGGTTACTGGCTTTATGACCACTGGTTCTATGTAAGCCCCCTTCACGACTGCCGCAGGTGTGCTTGATACTCCTCGAACCACTACCTTGATCGGCTCTGGTTTCTTCGCAACAACGGACGATCCTTTCCCCATAACCACGACTGTCTTGTTGTATATTCTTTTCAACTGAACCACTTGTTTCACACTAGCTGACTTTTCATTCACTTTGGCTTCACTAGAACGGATCATCATGACTGTCTGTGAGGGATTCTTAAGCTCTGCTCCCTTATGTATCAGTTCAATCATGTTGGCCTCATGATGTGCTGGCAACGGGTTTTGATTAATATTGGGTGCCTCCGGGGCCTGAATCTCGATCCTGTTTGTGTCAATAAGCTCTTGCACAACAGTTTTCAATCTCCAACATTTCTCAGTATCATGTCCAGGAGCCCCTGAACAATACTCACAGCTCACTGAATGGTCCAGATTTTTAGGAAGGGGATTTGGCGTTTTGGCCTCAACCGGGTTCAACAGGCCTAACTGTCTCAGTTTGTGGAAAAGAGTGGTATAGGATTCTCCCAGCGGAGTGAATGTTTTCTGTTTTTGCATTCCCTCATTTCTGAAAGCCTGGTTTGGGCGGAAGCCAGATCCTGGCCTATAAGCCCTCGGGTGTGGATATGTGTTTTGTGGAGTTGGGTATGTGTTTTGGGTAGCCGGCGCACGCCATTGCACGTGAACCGGAGGCTGGGTATAAGTCTGGTCATGGTGGACGGAAAAGAGTGGGTCTGGTGGTAGATAATAGTGTTGAGGAGGGCCATATGGGGTATACAGATAATTTGGGTGGTGGGGTCTGGGTTGGTTGTAATAGGGTGAAGGGCTTCTAGACCTGGACCATGCTCCGGATTCGACAGTTGTAACCTCTTCTTTCTTCTTCTTCCCAAGCACACCCCCATTGCCGTTTTGAATGGCTTGGGTGGTTGCTTTGATTGCTGAATAACTCATGATCTTATTGGATTTGAGTCCCTCCTCAACCATGCCTCCCATTTTCACGACTTTATTAAAGGACTTGCCCACTGCTGACACCAAATGACCAAAATAGGTGGGCTCCAAAGCCTGCAAGAAATAATCAACCATTTCACTCTCTTTCATCGGGGGGTCAACGCTCGCCACTTGCTCTCTCCAACAGAACCCATATTCTCAAAAGCTCTCACCGGGCTTCTTCTCGATCTTTGTCAATGACAGTCGATCTGGGATGATTTCAAGATTGTATTGAAACTGATATGCGAAGGCTTGAGCCAAGTCGTCCCAGGTGTACCACCTGCTATGGTCTTGTCTAGTTTACCATTCCAACGCCGATCCGCTCAAACTTTGGCTGAAATATGCCATCAGCAATTCATCTCTCCTTCCTGCTCCTTTCATCTTGCTACAGAATCCCCTTAAATGTGCTACTGGGTCTCCATGCCCGTCGTACAAATCAAACTTAGGCATCTTGAACCCAGCCGGTAACTGAACATCTGGGAACAAACATAAATCTTTATAGGCCACACTTACTTGGCCCCCTAACCCCCTCATGTCTCGGCATGATTGCTCCAGGCTTTTGACCTTTCTGATCATCTCCTTCTGCTCAAGGTTTTTGGGCCGCTTCTCGGTTCCTGCCGTGAGGTCAAGATGAGGGGTATAAGAGTAGGGTTCTGGAACTTTGAAGGTAGGCTCAGGGGGATAATACTGGTTGTCATGCGTCTGGAACAGAGGTTCACTGGGGGATCGGTGTAGGGTAGCAGGCGGAGGTGCCACAAAAACGGGAGTGATTGGTGGAGGAGGGTATGAGACTTGTTTGGATGGAGGAGCCTGTGATGTATGAGAAGTGGTGCCTTGGCATTGTTGGTAGAGGGGAAATGTTGGAGATGAATTCACAGTGGGTGGCTCCTGAGGCTTAGCCAATGGTGGGATATAAGCGGGGTTAGCGGGATAAACTGGCGGTGGAGACCCCTTCGCCCAGGCTTGGTACATTTCAGCCATCTGTTGCTTCAGCTTATACATTTCCTCCCTGATTGCATGAACGTCCATTTCTTCTACTTCTTTCGATGGGTCAGCGATACTCATATCAGATTCCGGGCCAGTCATATTCACTTTATCTTTAGACCGGGTGTTGTATGGATGGGTTGCTAGAATGCCAAACAACTAACCACCTTCCTGGACTCACACATTTAGACAACAATTCCGTTAGCGATTAGGCTTTAACAGATTGGATAACCGCACATTGGGCATGAATGCATCTATACAGTTAACCATTTCTATTATGCATTTGCTCGACCGCATACATCATCCCGGCATTTCCTTAGTTCCAACTGTAAGCTTTCTCCTTTCTTTTTGTTTTATTTTCTCTTTCTTTTCCCTCTCTCTTTTCTCCTTTTTTTCTTTTTCCTTTCCTTCCTCCTTTATTCTATTCCTTTCTTGTTTTTCCGCTCTTCTCTTTTCTTATTCTTTTTCCATCCTCTCTTGTTTTTCTTCTTTCTTTCTCTCTTCATTTGGTTATGATCGAATCCTATGGAGATTGCCTACGTATCATGACCCCGCACGAATCATACCAGGCGTAGTTCGTGAAAATAAGTTCCAAAATAAAGGAACAAATTTTTGGGAATTTTCAAGTTTTTCATTACCACAACATTCTATTACAAACTAAACATTTTGAAATGGAAAATAACAGACTCCAACTAAACTCAAATACAGACTACGAACATACTAGCACACTGGGACGCAAAAAGAAAACAGACTGACAAACAACAAACTCTAAAATGGAAAATACAGACTCGATCTATGAATACATTAGTGCTTCAAAAGTGGGTGCCCGCGGGTCATCGTTCGGCCTCGCCGCGGGCTTAGGTGCCAAATCCCTTTCAAGTTGCTCCAGCTCATACATGGTTCGCTTGACGTAAATCATCACTGCTGAGAAGAAGGTAGTGCGGGTCATGTCTTCACATGCCCGACATCTCCTAAGGATGGCATGGGCAATGGTCTCAATCCTGTCTCTTGTTCGACCCTTTTCTATAAGCAATCGCCTTACTTGATTATTGCGAGCCTCCAACACATGAGAATCCTGAAGATGCTAATCCTGCAGCTGCTGTATATCTACTTCCATTCGGGCCAGTAAATCATAGCAGTGTCCACTTTCGGTCTTAAAAGCTTTAGCTTGCTTAGCTGCTTTATCCTCAAGGGTGGCCACTTTTCTTTTCAGACTAACAATGGTCTTTTCATAATCCTTCTCCAATTGTTGCATGTAATAGGTGCGTTCTTCTATTCTTTTTACCCACTGTGCCCGGAGTCCCGCTATGGTGCCTTCGAATTTTTTCAGCTCATCCCGGCACTCACTAATTTCCTTTTTCAGCCCCTTTATCAACCGCTCGTCCGACCGGTTCCTTTGTTGGTTATTGGCAGCTATCCTCATTTGCTGGATTTGGGCCCTAAGCGCCTCGTTTTCTTGGGCCAACCTGTTCTTTTCTCCCTGATCAGCAGCAACTTGCACATTGTTCTCAAATTTCAGAGCTCTAATCTGTTGTTTCAGCTTGCCGATTTCAGCCTGATAGCCTTCTTCTTTTGCTAGCCAACCCCATTGTCCTTGTGATGATTCAGTGAAATCCGGGATGTGGGGTCTTTTAGCTAGCCTCTGATGCTCAAGTTCTCTTCTGTACCATGCGAGGTATTCTGGCGACATTTCTCCTTTGGCCCGATCCTGCACACAAGTATTTGCTTGTAGATATTGACATTCATTCCAAATCCCGCGGACTTTTGCTTCGGGAAACTGTCCGTCAGGGCTAATCTCAATTACTTGAGCACTAAGATCTTCCTCCCGTGGCACTGTTTGGCATCTCCCGAGTTGTCTCAGAAACTGACATGGAGCATGAGGCTGGATGCTCTTAAGTCCCATCAAAAGAAAATGCGACCAGCTACTGGCATGTATATGATTTCTTCAACAGGCAACCATCCCAACGTCCACTGTATCTGACTGTCCGTGAGAGTACAAAAGTATGATATCCACGCTGTTACTCCTTCGGGTAGACTAACCCCATCAATCCTTGTGTAAAACTTCCCTATGCAGGTTTTGTCAGACGAACCATAACTCAAGAGCTGGGAACGGTGGCATAGATGCTCGGTCATCCACATTTGTAGCAACAAGTTAAACCCCTCAAAAAAGTTGCCCCCGGCTTTGCAGATAGTGAGAGCTCGGAAAATGTCAGACACGATCATAGGCGCAAGAGTGCTTTCATCTTGAGTAAGCAAGGTAGTGACGATCCCGACTACTTTTATATCAATATTCTCATATTTCCTTGGGAACACCAAGAGGCCCAAAAAGGTTATCATGAAAGCCACCCGTCTGTGCTCATCCCATTTTTGACGGTTATTTTTACTACATAGCTTGATGTCCGTCCTGTTAAACCCTGCCACGTGGCCATACCTGTCATATATGAAGCGTAGAGTGCAGAAGCCTTTTGCCAAATCTGGATTATGGATTGTCCTAGGTATCTTCAATGAATCTAAAAACTGATGCACCGTGATGGCTCTTGGAGCAACTAGATATTTTTCTCTTAACGAAACCTCAGCATTTCCGATGTACCCGGCTATTTCCTCCAGAGTTGGGGTGAGCTCAAAATCTGAGAAGTGGAAGACATTGTGCGCCGGGTCCAAGCAGGTGACCAACGCTCTTATAATATCACCCCGAGGCTTGATTTCCAATAAACCCGTAAGACCTTTAAGATATTTCTTGACTTCGTCTTGTCCTTCTTTGCCTAAATTGTTCCACCATAGCCGCAACTCGAAAGGGATTTTAGTCTTTAATGCGGAAGGTTTATTTTTCATCGTGCTCATCCTGCACATTTATTAAAGTGATTTAAGCAAAACAATACTTTTATTTGACTCAAAGCAAAATTAACTATTTCCTTTTTCAAATTTAAAATGAAAGACTCGGTTTTCGAACACGGCCTTTCAGCACTCCCAAGGACGAAGATTTTAAGGCTGTGAGAGTCAACCAGTCAAAAATCAAAATTGATCAAAGGTGGCCGTTATGCAAAGTCAGCCTTCCGACGTCCATTTCGGGAATGTTCGGCTGTTTTTGACGAAAACGGCATCACCCGACTTATTCATGCCAAAATTTAAACTTAAATATTTTTGGCTATTTTTGCAAAGGGGAGGTTGGATCCGATGAGGGTTGCCTACGTATCTCATGCCCTGTGAGAATCAAACCTACGCAGTTCGGGCCAAGAAACTAACTATATTTTGAAAACAAGGCTCTTTCTTTTCATTTTCCATGGCAAGACAAACTATTTTTCCTTTTCTATTTTTGAAAACAAGACAAAATAACGACTCTCCTTTTCTTTTTCATTTTCAACAAACAATAAACAACCTATTTTTTCCAAACTAAAACAAAGACTCTTTTTCTTTTCTTTTTCAACAAACAACTTTCCAAAAATAAAAGACTCTTTTTCTATTTTTCCTTTGCTTTTTAGTAAAACAAACTATTAAAAATAAAACATTTTCCTTTTTCCATTTTCTCAAAATTTCGGCAGAGTTTCGACAGTATTTGGTCATTGGTTTTTCTAAAATAATCAATTAACCCCCTAACTGATATTTCTCTCCTTTTCTCTTTTCCTCTTTTTCTCAATTTTCCTACATTCCCGAGATTCAAAAGCCAGTCAACATGCTGGTTCGAAACAAATATATGTACAGAACAAGTAGGATGCATCAGGATGGTCTTTTCATTTCAGGTTGGTAGCCCTAGACGGACCCAACCCCTGTGTTGAGTCCCCTAAGTCAAATGCAGCATGATGCAATTAAGCGCTCCTACTAGGGATCCGACATGAAGTCAAGTTATTCTAGGTTCAAAACCTGGGTATGTGTTCTAAACAGTACACTCGAGCGGACAACTCGAGTCGAGGAGGGGGTAGCGTACCGGGGACCCGCGAGATCGTCCGGCTTTGCAACTTATCCGAGCCTCTCTTTTTATTTCAGGGTATGACACTAACAGAATAGGTAGTCTCAACCAGTAAGAACATTCCCGGAGGTGAAGAGAGAAGGGTGTCGGCACAGTTTATATACAGTTCAAATGATATCAAAGCAGTAACATTTAGCATATTCAGCACAAAACATGTAGGAAAATCAGATATGACCAAATACAACAATTTATCTAAGCTCGAATTCTGAACCCTGAACCAGAGATTCTGGGTTCGGTCCCCAGCAGAGTCGTCAGAGCTGTCACACCTCCTTTTTAATACACGCGTAAGGGCGTAAAGGAGTTTTTCCAATTAAAGGACAACCGGAACGGGATTTATTATTAAGATTTCAGAGTCGTCACTTGAGAGATTAATGGTGTCCCAAGTCACCGGTTGAATCCCAAACCGAGGAAAATTATAACTCTGTTAACAGTCTGCGAACCAGAAATCCGAGTAAGGAATTCTGTTAACCCAGGAGAAGGTGTTAGGCATTCCCGGGTTCCGTGGTTCCAGCATGGTCGCTCAACTGTTGTATTTGATTTTATCTAATTTCAAAACATGTTTTAGCTTATATGCTTTTTAACTATAAACCGCTTTTATGTTATCTAATCGCTCAATGTGAATTGCAACGTCGTGAAAATGTGCCTCGAACCACGTCACATCAATGCGCCCGTGTTTGTTGACACATTTCGACTCCGTTGAGATTTGGATTTGGGTCGCATCAATGCGCACCCGAGTTTAGGAGTGTGATTTATTAAAATCGCGCCTAAAGTGGCTAAAGCGTTATTATCTTTTGGGAAGGCCGTGAAATTCGCTAAGCGGCCCATTTCGGATCTCTAAAATTTTGGTTAAGCATTGGAATGATGGCCCCGCAATTTGTACATTTTATTCGGCGAGGCCCGCCTCAACATTTTTATTTAAAGGTCAATCCTAAAGTGTCTATTATTTTTCTATTTATTTATCTCTAAAAATAAAAGAAAATCCTAAACAATTATTTCATTTGAAATGGCCAAACCTCTTGAACTTATTTCATGACTGCTGGCCCAATGAACCAGGCTTGTGAAAAGCCCAATTCCCATTTCAGTTTCAAGCCCCAAACAGCCCAATTCGAATAGACTGAAACTGGTCAGGCGGCATGAGACAGGTCGAGGGATCGATTCCCTGAGCCAGTCAACTCACGAACTATTTCTCAAATCAAAGCTAAATGTCTTAATACTGGGCCATCGGCAGCCCTGTCTCTTAAAGCCCAATAATAAATGAACTCCATTCTGCTGTCTCTTTTCAAATTATTCTAAATGTATTTAAATAGTTCACAACATGACTAACACTAATCAAATTATTAATGGCGAAAATGAACTAGGAGCACAAGTTGAAGTCATGTGACCTTACCTATTACATACGAGTCAGCTAAAGGCCCAAATCAACACAGTTCATTATTTAAACTACTACTATTAAACTCATACTCAAGCAATTTAGTATTTTAAACTAGCTGGACTATGGAATTGAGTTACAGGAAACACAGACTACTTGAACTTGTTTTTACAATTATTGGAAACAAATCAATGCTTAAAAGCTGTCATGACAACTGATATTAATCATTAACACGAGAACCAACATCATATGAATCTGAAATTAATAGTCATAGAGTCCAATTATTACAAAAAAATACTAATTGTCAATTACACATGACTGTTCTAACACATTAAAATCAAACACCGTAGAATGAATTCAACGATCCACTTCAACTTCATTTATCCTTCAAATTGAATTACAAAGATCCATCACAACTTACATGAGATCAAAGAAGGTACCTGGAAGTAGAAAGTAATGAAGGAGAAGAAGAGGTCAACGACAATCAACAATCAATCACAAATAGCCCAGCAATAAAATCAAACAGCCCGGGAATGTTTAAACCAAACAAAAGCTAACAAATCCACTCCAACACAACGGCAAGTTAACCCAGAAATGAACACTGATGCTTAAACAACAAGCAAACACCCAAACTAGATTCGAAATACTAATGTCAACTCGAAATTGACCAAAATAATTCAAAACTGAACTGAAAATCCTTCTGGAACTTTACTGATGCAAAGCTCAGCCAAAAAATCCCACTTAATTTGATTTAAATACACTCGAAATGGACCTCTAAGCTTCAATAAACAAAGATAGCAACTACAGAATGCAAGTCACAACCAAAAGCTGAAATCCATTTCCCATTTCAATGGAACAGTAATCCTAAACTTTTTTTTTGTTTTCTAATGATTTTCTATTGTTTTTGAGGTTTTTGGACGTTTGAATTAAAAAAAACAGATCTCGAAATTAGAGGGGGGGTTTTGGGGATTGGGCTGGTCGTGGAAAGAAAAAAAAAACGTTGGGCCTGGGGTGAATCAATTGGGCATGGCCCAAATCGTGGGCAGCCCTTTCTCTATTCTTTTTGTTTTCTTTTTTCCTTTTCATTTGTTTCTTTTATCTATTTTTTGTATTTCATCTTGTATATTTTTTTGTATTTTTCTGATTTTATAAAATTGCAAAAATTAAAATAAAGTCCTAATATATTTTACAATTAAACTAATTGATTTCTAAAATTATTTTAAAAACTATTTCGGGACGAATTCACAATTAAACAATTAAAAATGCAAAAGTGAACTATTTTTGTTATTTTCTTCATATTTTGTTCTAAAACAAATTAACCCCTAATTAATACTAAAATATGAAATTAAATCCTAAATGCAAATGCATATTTTTGTATTTTTCATATGAATTAAAATGCACAGATAAAATGCAACAATTAACAGAAAATGACACCAAAATTCACAAAAATTGTAAAATAATAAAGAAATTGTTTTGTTTGAATTTTTGGGAATAATTTGCTTTGGGCAAAAATCACGTGCTCACAATAAGAATATGCAATAAATGTAGTGACAATAGTTGTAATAAAAGTAAATTTATCACCCAAATATTATATGACGTGGATGATTCTTCCACCTGACAGTAACGTGGAAGGATGGGAAGTGAGGAATCTTTGAATCCAAATATTATAAGGAATATTTGGATCTTACAAACGTGGATTGAATAACGTATGCTGAGCTCAGTCGTCAGTGAACACGACAACTTTTGTATACTCTATAGTCAACTTTTTACAATGTGTTCTTATCAAAAAGTGAAGATCCCCCTTTTGTTCTCTATCTCTTCCTATTTATAAGGGATATTCCTAAGAAACCCTAAAAAGTACAACATAAGGAATATCCAAAGGAGTATTCCTTGTGTCCATTTCTAAACCTATCCTACCATTACTTCTTTACTCTAGTTGATCGTCCTTGGCAATAATCCTTCTGAGGACGACTCCTTGCTACTATGCCGTGGTCGACCCCGTCCTCGACGTCGTTTATCTACAGTTATCAACTCTCCAAATTTAGACCAATACAATAAGTCCCTCCGCTTGTTGAGGTCGTGGTCTTGCACGTCCTCGATAAGCGGACATGGTTTGCGTCCGTTTAGAAGAAATTTGATCGTGTTGATTAAGTCAAATTGGTCGAGGTCAAAAAAACGGCATGGCCAGTGAGGCTGCGGTTGGTATGGCTAATGAGGGGTGACATCATGGCTACACGCGTAATCATTACGCGTCTTCCCGATGCAGTGGCTGTGCTTTTGTCATTTTGATTTTTGTGCCATTGATGGTTTGTTGCTTCGATTTTGGTGCCACCCAATCCTATAAATAGATGAGGCAGAGGGGGATTTATTTTTGAATTTTTTTATCATTTCTCATTTCGCATGTGCATTGCTCTTCTTTGATTTTCTTCTCCAATCTCTGCTTTCAATTCCTTGCTGCCTCTTCAATTCTGATCCCTGACTTCTTACCCAGTCAATATCTTCTTCAAATTTTGTTGCATACATTTTGCCATGGAAATATGTCAAAATCCCCTCATATTCATGACAGGTTTTCGATGCCACTCCAATATTGGTGGCCTTCCTCCCAGCGGTGAGGAATTCATGGCTGAAGAGGAAGAAAGCTTCCCCACCGCTGAAGAGATAGTCCCTAAGAACCCTTTGGTTAGACATGATTTCCTAAAGGAACCCGCTCCTGCTCTTGCTCAGAAGCTTTCTGAGATGGGACCGCCTCACATAGCCGACCTTCGGTCTAAATATGGCATTCCTCCTCACGTCAAAATTTTTCCAGCCGGAAGCGACATCATAGAGGTTCATCGACCAGGATATTGTGCTTTCTACGTCTTTCCGTTCTTTATTGGTTATTCTCTTCTTCTCCTCCCGTTAGCGGAGGAGTTTTGTTGATTTTACAATGTCTGCCCGGCGTAACTCTTCCCTTATTTGTAAAAAAATTTCTTGATGCTGGCGAAGTATGCAAAGTTGGCCGGTTGTGAGGTCGACGTTCACCACCTGCTGCATTTATTTTCTCCTAGCTTTTATAGAGGTACTTTGATACACCTACGACATTGTAGGACTAGAGGATTGGTGGATGGAATGGACAATAAGACGAATCAGCAGTTTTGGCATAAGTACTTCTTCATCAAAACTGAGCACCTGGTGGCGAACCCGACTGGGTTTTCTGAGCAATGGAACTATAATCGTAAGTATCTTATCATATGCTCGTTATTTTCTTTCATTCTTTCATTTTCGGCTCACTTGCGGCTTCTTTGTTTTTCAACTGAAAGGCGTGCACCTTCTCCTATCTTCGATATCGAAGATTGGGTGGCTCCCGTGTTACCCCACACCGTAGGAATTCGTGATTGGGCATTCTTTCACAAGCGTTTTGGACCCAAGATCCCATCCAATAAGTGTCATTTCTACTTCAGTTTATTGTTGTTTACCATTGCTCTTTGATGTGACCTCCCTTTGGTGCTAGGTCAGCGAGTTTCCCAGTAGAAGGCTCCAGTGCCTGCATTTTGCCAAGCTATCATGTCGGCTGGAATGCGATTTGCCTTGGCTGAGTCTGCTCGAGGAAGTCGGACTCAAGTTCCGCTGATAAGGGGCTCCTATTCGGCTCCAACCCTATACCACTATAGAATGGCAAGAGTGGTCGATGCAACTTTTACTAGAGGGGTTGGGATCGATTTGCACAGAGAGCTATTATTGGTTTGTAATTGGGTTTCTATCTAATCTAGCTATGTGCGTTGTTCTTAATTGCACTTCCAATCATGCTTTGTTTTGGTTACTATTCTACTTTTAACACTAATGAAGAATGAAAATAAGCTAAGTTTGATATTTTTGTAAGGATTTTCTTAATTGGTAAAAAGACACTAGGGAAATGAATTACACCTAGGTGAGTATCTAATGGGGTCTAGAACTTAGGGCAAACTTGTTATAATTGGGATTGGGATTATGATATAACCATTGCACATAATTACTCACTCTATACCTCTCGGTAGTTTGAGTGACTTTGCCCTAATTGACTTTCTCAAGCCAGATTGGGTGTTCAAACAATGCAAGCAAAATTGGCTCAAGTCGGGTATTACTATCTCTAGGTTTAACCCTTTAATTGGGGATATCAATTTCTTGAATGCATCCCAATTCCTTATTAGACTGAATTTCCTAGACTTAGTCTCTCTTTCTCAAGAAGAACCTAAGTCAAAAAAACACAAATCAGTATTTGCAACCACCAATTCAACAATTAAAGCATGAATCAAGCTAAATATTATTAACTCATAAATATTTAAGCCCTAAAATTAAAGACCCATTAAATACCCACACTAGGGTTGGATCACAACCCTAGATAATGGGTTTAGCTACTCATAATCAAAGATGGAGATGAAATATAAACCATAAAAAGTAATTACAAGAGTAAAATCTAAGATTAATTGCTAAAGGTGTTCTAAAATTACTTTTAAAAGCAAAAAGCGGCTGTTCATGTGCTCCACAAAATAACAGATGCCGTAAAAATCTGAAAAAGAACTATTTATACACAGTTAAATTTTCCAGACAAAATTGCCCCTACTGAGATTCCGCTAACAACAGAAAACTGATCGCCTTAGCTCTTGGACTTCCGCGGCCGCGCAAAAGCAAGCGCGGACCGCAATTTTTCTCTTCTGAGCTAGATCTGGATTTGATTCCGCTAGGAGCGAAAAAGCCACCGCCTCAGCTCTATCTTCATCCATGGCTGCGAAATATGTTCGCAGTCCGTGCTTTTAAATTTGAGCTCCAATCTATAGTCCTCTGATTCTCAATTCCGCTGAGGGCGAGTTTTGGACCGCGGCCGCGTCCGATGATTCCGCTGCCGTGCAGTTTCATCGCGTACAACAGTGACTGTTAAGCCTATAAAGTGACTCTCTAAACCTTATTACCACTGAGAGCGTAGTTAAGATCACCTCAGTGGTGGATCCTCCACGTCTGCTCTATTTCTTCGCTGTCAGCGCCTTTGACTCAGCTTTGAACTTGTGCAGGTTTCACCAGCTGGTTATGACTTCTTGTCTCTTTTTGAACAAACACTGCAAACAAGCACAATAAGGTAGCTTTTGGGAATACTTGTGCACATTTTTAATTGAAAACCTAAGCAAAAAGGAGCATAAAATAGGCTAGAATCCCTAGTTATCAACTCCCCCAAACTTAAGCTTTTGCTCGTCCTCAAGCAAACAAAGTAATTCCCACCTCCTCAAGATAAATGAAAGGAAACTTTCAGTTGTCGTAAAGTAACCTCATCAAGCATCAATTGGGACTAAAAATTACCCTCAACTAAAATGCATTATTAACAATACACAACCTTTTTAGCACCATGGCTTTAGTGCGACACAAAAGCATCAAGAGTTGACTTAACTCATCAAGGAAACTCTTTCTACTATATTGGTCATTGTGGGATCCAAACTCATATTCCTCGACTCTCCATATGCAAAGCTTACTTTTATATTATAGCACTCAGTACGAGGATTGTGGAAAATACACTCATCTCTCTCAAAGGAAGGTTACAAGTACGACTCTAAGTACCATAAGTTTGCCCCTTATGTGAGTCACCACTAATGTAAGCTTACTCAACGCAAGATCATATAGGACTTTTTCGGGAATGTAATGAAGGCTTTTGGTTCAAGGTAGGATATATTGATCTATGAAGGTTTCATCTTTCCTTAAGCACTTCATTTTCCTCATTTTGGCTCACATTTTCTTGACTCTTTGAGTCATTTACTTCTTCCTTAGGGGCTATAGAGACACACTGTCACTTTTTCTTATTCATGTCAATCTTTATCCTTTCTAATCTTTCCAAGCCTTTCATCTTTGTTTTTATTGAATCCCTTCATTTCTTCTACATTGTTCATTTTTTTTGACTTTTTGACTTTTCTTTCTTTTTCTTTTGCCTTCCCTTTTCTTCCTTTTGTACCTTTTCTCACTTTTGCATTGCTCGTTTCTTTCCCCAAACTTATAATTTTGCCAATTTGTGCTAAGAAAAGATCGGGTGCCAAGAGAGGATCATTTTAGAACAGATAAAGGCTTGTATCATGGTTATTGAAAAAACAAGGGCTATGGCTCAATGGGATTGACTAGGAATATCATTTTTGGTGGGATATGGATGTTTTCAAGTCTCAATTTGGATCAAGGAGAGCTTATAATCACTTCTCAAGTCGAGCTACACTTAGGATTTTGCCTAGACAAACATTCAGGGCAAGTTCTAGACTTATTGGTATGGGACTTGGATTTGCAAATCAATACCTCATCTCACAAGCTATTGGATTGCTAAAGAGACAGAGTCGAGGGCCCACAATAATCTTAACTAAGATTTGAGCAACACAAATGGTCTCTAAAAAACCACTCAATGATTGTTTAGTCAACACAAGAGTCTAAAGGTTACAATTATCACCATCCTTTACACATAAATTTATTAAGGTCAAAGGGAAATGTGTTAGGCCCAAGTGAAGCTTTGCCTGAGGTACTATTGTTCACTAGCTACTATTTACACAAAAACGAAAAGAAAACAGACTCACACCCTTAAGAAAGTTTTCATGCCATCCATCATCAAGAAGAGCCACCCGGTTTACACAAACTCTACCTTTGGAAAGAACCATGGCATTAAGAAAATCAAAGGCTTATAGATTACGAAAACTTGTAACAATAAGAAGCTATGAACTGAAAAAGAAGCTACTAAATGAAATAAGAAGGTATGCTATTAAGGAAAATTACAAAAGAAGTTATAAAGTAAAATATGATAAGTAAACCGAATATGTACAATAAGGGATTGAGACGAATATACATAAGAGGGAATGAATATATACATGGAAAAGTAACTTTATATACATACCGAAATTGAAAAATAATGAAAAGTGAAAAATAAATGGTAAAGTTATATACATACCAAAAGTGCAAAATAACAATAAAGAAAAACCAGTATCATAATTACAATCTAATTATCAAATCATCAAAATAGGACCACCCCCCAAATAAAAACTAGCATTGCCCTCAATGCTAATAGCAAAAATAAGATCAAAGAGGGGTTAGAGAGTAAAGAAAACTCCCTAAAGGTCCTCTGTCTGGATGGGGTCCTGTGGCTGGGTCCCTAGGTCACCTCTATCGGGGTCCTGTGGCTGGCTTGAGGCACCTCCCTCAGGGTCCTCCAGCTCAATCTCCAAGTCATCAGCCTGAGGAATCAGTCTTCTCCTCTTAGGCTCTCCATCAGCCTCCTGCTCCGGTACCTGCTCTTCTTGATTGCTGGAATTGGGTCCTCTAATAATAGCTCCAATGGTATGTTGCTAGCTTATTTCAGCTTTTCCACCTCTCCTCTCAACAGCTTCACTAACTCCTTTTGAGGCCCGAGTCTTTTTCAGCTTCTTCATCTGCTTGCTCAACTCTTTAATTGATTTTCCTTGCACTGCCAGAGCATCCATGATGAGCTTCTGGTTGTCCAGGAGATTCTTCCAGTTGTCCAGAAGATCCTTGAAAGATTCCTCTACTGAAGCATGCACCTGGGGCTATGTGGGAACTGACTGGGCTGCCACTGAGTTGGATAGTACAGATAGCTTTGATGTTGCTGCCTTCATCCAGTTGTTGATGCTGGAGAGAGTCTGGTTCAACCTATGTGTAGTCAAAGGGTATGCTGACGAGGAGGGCACTGAGGAAGGCATGGAAGTAGATGGTCCGGCAGGAGGCTGTGGTATGGCAGTAGGAGGCTCGGAACTAATAACCACCACCCCTGGATCTTCAGACTGGCCAGTGGATATGGAGGCTTTTCCCTTTAACTTGGGGTTGCCTGGACCCTGTACCATGAGAAGGGTCTCTTATGTTTCACCTTGGTATCGAAATCCTTTTTCTCAACCTCCTAATCCTCAAGGTACATGGTGAGGAAGTTCGGGAAATGGTAGGATCTCTCATCCTTGTTGACTACTCTGGTGATCACCCTAGACATGATATTCCCGACATTGATCGGTGATAGCCGCCACTATAATCACCCGGGAAACTGGCATGTCACTGTCATGAGTAGTGGGGTCTAATC
Organism: Nicotiana tabacum; assembly: GCF_000715075.1. NCBI lineage: Eukaryota > Viridiplantae > Streptophyta > Magnoliopsida > Solanales > Solanaceae > Nicotiana > Nicotiana tabacum. The sequence continues at coordinate 129,518,845 of NC_134095.1, forward strand.
TGTTGCACACAAATGTCTCCCAACCATTCACCTCGAAGTTCAGGGTGATCCTGTAGATAGGGACCCCCGCTGTTAACCAAGCTGGAGTAATATCCAAGAGAGCAAGTATTGATGCTAACCACTCGGGCCACCTCATCCATGGCCACCTTCTCTAAGTATAATGACTCATCTTCATCATTGAATCCCACATAGTCATTCAGAGTCTTTCCATCAAACTTGATCTTCAGGTTCCGTACCTTAGTCATAAATGTGCCCTTTTTGATGTGGGCGACATTGGCATAAAATTCCTTGACTAGGTGCTCATTAGCATCCAACAACCCACTTGTGAAGTGTTTCCACCCTACTCTTTCATCAAATTATTGCTTCACATTGGGATTTGTGGGGCAGAAGATCCCACTTTATAAATTGACGCTCATGTATGAGTGACCTGTGAGGCCACCACTCCCAAAATTTGTGGTAGGCCTGCTCACTAACAAACCTCTGCTGCCACACCACCGGGTTTCTTGTTCTTGCCAACCCTCCAGTCTGGGTGTCACCACCCCTCCCGTCATTAAGGATCTCAACATCTATATTTATAGAGTCCTGTCCATGTGAAAAAACTAGGGTAGCTGGAAGTGAAGCTGATGCCGAGGACTCACTACTCTCCGTTGAGCCATCGGACGACTCAGAAGAAGCAGGAGAAGTAGGAGAAGATGGGGGTGTAGACACGTCTCTAAATCAAAATCTTCCTGGGAAGTCTGGTACATGGGTGGGCACAGAATCACCCTTCGAGGCCTCCCAGGAGGAACATAATCACTTCCCTCGGAGTGGGATGCAGCTCTATCTGCGGCTCTGATATCCCTTCGCATTTTCCCAATGGATTGCCATACTGCTAGGGGTAACTTGATTTGTCCTCATCCTCTACCTCGGGAGGACTCTGCTTTCCCTTTTTGTTTCTCACTACCACCTCTTGATTTAACCGTTGTTTGCATATATAATCATTGAAAGATCATTAGTATTGGTGCTAGAAGAAGTAGTAAAGAAAACCAGATGAACAATTAATAGTTTTGTAAAAACTCTCAAACCCGCTGACAATGGATAAAAAAGGCGGCCTCGAAATGAATACTGCTGAGAGCGGAAAAAGGGTCCGCGGCTGCGGAGGCATGTGGATCAGACTACCTATCCTTTAATTCTAAAGAACCACTGAGCACGGAATGTTGGGCGCGAATGCGGAAGTTGCGCCGCTATCCGCGAAAAAACAACCATGGCCGTGGACCCATTTTTGTACTTATCTGAACATAGGTATCGCTGACCGCGAAAAATGCAACGCGGCCATGTTAAGCTGGCCACTGTCAGCAAAATTTTCCACCGCTGCCCGCGGTATTCAAACCATTCCAACTCAAATTTTTACATGAACATCGACCGCAAAAATACATCCGCGATCGCAAAAATACATCTGCGACCACGGAATTCAAAAACGAACTGAGCAAACCTAGGGTTGCAATTTTTTTCTTGCTATTAGCAGATATCAAATACACTATTAACCCCTACTAGGTATTAACTAATTATCCCTAACTATTGAAGCATAATTTAATTAACACTAATTAACCCTAGTTGAAACTAACAGAAAAGAAGAAGAAATAAAAACTAACAAAAAAAGAAAATTAAAAATTGAAGAACAAAGATGAAGTGAAATTTCCAGTTGTGTAATAAGTGATGGGAATGGACTTCCAATTTAGTGATATTACGGATTAGGGCTCAGTTGTGGAGGAGATGAACAGTAAAAAATATGCTTGAGAGGTCAAAGATTAAAAAGGGTAAAAAGTCTGAGGACCTTCTATTTATACAAAGTACCTTGGGACCTACAAAGCTAACTTGGCGCGGCCGCGGAATGTGCTTTTTCATCACAAAAGGGCTGCTTGTTTGACACTTCCGCTAAAAGCGGAAAATAGGATGCGGTCTCAAAACTGCACTGCTGGCCGCAAAAAATCCTCCGCGGATGCGGATGAAACTTCAGAGAAGTCTCATTTTAGACTTTTCAAGTCCGCGTATGCTACCACATTATGCCTCCGCGAACTGGCCTCTGCTGACCACGAAAAATGGAGCGCTGTCAGCGGTCCAATTACAAACTTTGCCAAATTTTTTCAGCTTTGTCCTGCACTGCATCAAACATTCTTACACACATCTCACAACCAGTTAGTTCAAAATAATTCCTACACTAAGAAAAAAATCAAAAAGAAGAAAAACACATGGGTTGCCTCCCACGAAGCGCCTGATTTAACGTCACGACATGACGCAGGTTACCATCAATCATTTGAGATGGATCATTGCCACCATGTGGCTGTCATCAAACTTGCCAAGATAATGTTTCACTCTGTGCCCATTAACTCTTAAGATTTAACCATTTTTGTTTTTCTAATCAAGAGCACCAAACAGAGTTACATGTACCACCTCAAAAGGACCACTCCATTTTGATTTATGCTTTCCCGGAAACAGTCGTAACCGGGAGTTGAATAAAAGAACCAAGTCACCCTTCTTGAATTCCTTGCTCTGTGCATATTTGTCATGTAAGTACTTCATCTTGTCCTTATACAAGGACGAGCTGGAATAGGCATGAAACCAGAACTTTGCATCCTTTTCCAATAATTTGCACAAAGTATTCACTACATTAGAAAAGTCTTTTATGAATCTTCGGTAGAACCCTGCATGCCCAAGAAAACTCCTAACTCCCTTGACTGAAGTAGGAGGAGGAAGCTTTGAAATCACTTCAATCTTCGCCTTGTTTACCTCTATACCATTCTTTGAGATCTTATGGCTGAGGACAATGCCCTCGACCATAAAGTGATATTTTTCCCAGTTAAGCACTAGATTTGTCTCTTCACACCAGGCTAGCACCTTGTCAAGATTCTTCAAATACTCATCAAAGGAGTCACACACAACACTAAAATCATCCATGAATACTTCCAAGAAATCCTCCACCATGTCCGTAAAGATAGCCATCATACACCGCTGGAAGGTAGGCGGTGCATTATACAAACCGAATGGCATCCGGGAAAATGCAAATGTCCCGTACGGACATGTGAAGGTGATTTTCTCCTGGTCTTCCGGAGCAATCAAAATCTTGTTGTAACCTGAGTACCCATCCAAAAAGCAGTAGAAGGCATGCCCAGCAAGTCTATCCAGCATCTGGTCAAGAAAGGGCAATAGGAAATGATCTTTGCGGGTCACTTTATTCAGCTTTCGATAGTCCATGCACACCCTCCATCCGGTGACAGTCCTGGTGGAAATAAACTCATTCTGCTCATTGGTGACCATAGTCATACCACTTTTTTTTTCGGCACACATTGCACTGGTGAAGTCCAAAAACTATCCAAGATGGGGTATAGAACCCCCTACATCTAGCCACTTGATCAGCTCCTTTTTGACAACCTCTTGCATAGCCTCGTTCAGCCTTCTTTGATGTTCCATGGAGGGCTTGGCATCATCTTCAAGTATAATCTTGTGCATGCAAAATTCTCTGAATATCAGCTAGAGTCCATACTATTGCCTTCTTCTTTCTTTTGAGCACCTCCAGTGTGGCATCTACCTGCACGTTGGTAAAACACGAAGAAAGAATAACAAGTAAAGTTGAACAAGGGCCCAAGAATTCCTAGGATGTGGAGGTAAAGGCTTCAACTCCAATATGGGAGATTCCTCGATGGAGGGATTTGTTGGTGTAGTCTTTCTGTTCTCAAGATCCAAGGAGAGTTTACGGGGCTCATAAGAGTAAGAACCCATTCCGTGCAAGGCACTGACACACTCTATTCGACCTTCATCCTCGGTCACATCATTGTTCAACAATACCGCTTCCAAAGGATACTCCACATTGATCATGGCACTCGTGTCATCAATTATCACCTCCGTTACAAGATCCACAAAAGAGCAAACTTCAGTACTATTCGGCTGCCTTATTGATTTGCACACATGGAAGACAATTTTTCATCACCCACCTGGAAGGTGAGCTCCTCTACTTCCACATCAACCAATGCCTTCCCTGTTGAAAGGAAAGATCTTACCAATATTATTGTCATCTTATAGTCGACTTTGCAGTCCAGAATCACAAAATGAACAGGCAAAATAACTTATCCACTCGGAGAAGAACATCATCAATGATACCAAGCGGCTTCTTCATTGTTCTATCCACCATTTGCAATCTCATTGAAGTAGCTCTCGGTTGACCAATACCCAAAGTTTTGAACACAGAGTAAGGTATTGAATTTATACTTACTCCCAAATCACACAATGCCTTTGCAAAATCCGCACTCCCAATGGTACATGGAATGATGAAAGTGTCGGGATCTTCAAGCTTTGGAGCCATCGAGTGCACAATTGCACTTACTTGATAAGTCATTTTGATGGTCTCACAATCAATAGATCTCTTTTTAGTCACCAAGTCCGTCATAAACTTGGCGTAACCTGACATTTGCTCAAGCGCTTCCACCAAAGGAACATTGATCGACAAGCTTTTTATCATCTCAATAAAATTCTTGAATTGGTTTTCATTCTTTTTCTTTGCAAGCCTTTGAGGGTAAGGTGGAGGAAGCCTTGGCAAGGGAGCCTTAGACTTGGGCACTACCGTTTTCGGTATGTCTATTACGTGTTCCCTAGACGGTTCGCGTCATTTTGAGTCTCCACCTCATTATCATGAATATCAATTCTCGCTTCAGCATTCAAATTCTCTTCACTCACTTGCTCATAAACTATAGAAGCATTATCATCTTGCACTTTAACCTCATCACTCATAACTTCCTTTTGCTTGGAGGTATTCACTTCACCACCTCTAGAGCTTCTTGTGATCACCGCCATTGCATGCCCGATATTGTTCCCACCCTTCGGGTTTACTACCGTATCACTAGGTAGAGCCCCCTTAGGGCGAGTATTCAAATATTGCAAAATTTGGCCAAGTTGAACCTCAAAGTTTCGGATTGAAGTATTAGGGGATGACAACTAAGCATCAGAGTCGGCATTCTTTTTCATCATTTTTTCAAACATCATCTTGATCCTTCCCATCTCATTGTTTGACGAGCTAGGACCTTGGGACGGAAATGGAGGCGGGTTGTTTGGTTGTTGATACATTAGAGGTATTTGGAAGCCTTGCCCCCGATTCCCTTGATTGCCATTATTCCAACCCCCATGGTTATTATTTCCTCCCCAATTGTTGTTGTTCCTGGTTGTTCTGGTTCCCCCAATTTTGATTGTTGTTCCCCTAGTGGCTATTTCCCTATTGGTTTTGATTCCCCCAGTTTCCTTGGGATCTCCACTGTTGTTGGTTAGGAGCATTGACCCTTTGTCCTTGGTAGTTGTTCACATAATGAACCTCTTCACTCTATTCATTATACCCATCATCTTGGTTGAAACCACTACTACATTGATCATATTGATCTAGATTTCCTTGACTTTGTTGACCTCTTTGTCGCCTCTTATTGACCAACATGTTTACACCTTCCATAGCATTTACTTATCTCGGCGCTTGAACTTCCTGCAATTGAGCTTTTCTAACTGGTTCATTATTGTAGTTAACTCTGCTATTGCTTGGCCATGGTCGTGGAGCTCTTTGTGTAGTAGATGACAGTGGGATCACCTTGTGGCACATTAGCTCGACTTTGCCAAGCCGAGGAAGTATCTGACGTCTCATCCAAAATCACACATGCCATAGCATAAGGTGTGTCCATAAAGTTTCCCCCTGCTAGCTGGTTCATTACATGCTGATTGGTCGTGTTAATTCCACGGTAGAATGTTTGCTAGATCATTGCTTCGGTCATATCATTGTTCAGACATTTTTTCACCATCGTCTGATACCTTTTCCAGATCTCATGAAGTGGTTCATTAGGTTCTTGTTTGAAGGCCAGGATCTCATCTCTCAATGACGCCATATGCCCTGGCGAGAAAAACGTAGCTATAAACTTGCCGTCCAATTCATCCCACGTAGTGATGGAATGGTTGGGAAGTCTTTCGAGCCACTCTAAAGCTTTCCCTCTAAGTGAAAAAGGGAACAATCTCAATCTCAATGCATCCTCCGACACATTTGTTTGTTCCTCTCCAGCAGGTGTCCACAAAGCCTTTAAGATGTTTATATGTATTCTGATGGGAAGCGCCTGTGAAGTACCCTTATTGCTCCAATAACGTCAACATCACATTTGTAATCTCAAAATTGCTCGCCCAGATCTGAGGTGGGAAAATTGCACTTACGTACCCTTCATTTGGAAGCACCCAAGGAGCCACTCGTGGAGGAGCTGGGGGAGGTTCTAGAATGTTTTCATTGGCTTGACGGCCTCTTCTTTGACCTTGAGGTACTATAGGCACCTCATCATAACCAATATCATCTACCTTCTCCCCCGAGATAACATTTTCGATAGGATCATTGTTTGCCATTTTGTCCTGGATTGATTAACTCGCAGAAGTTAGTAAAACAAAAGGAAAGAAAAACAAGACACAAAACTAGTCAGATAGATAGCCAAATCCGTTTAGCTCCCCGACAACGGTGCCAAAAAGTGATCGGCTTTAACCCTATACCACTATAGAATGGCAAGAGTGGTCGATGCAGCTTTTACCTGAGGGGTCGGGATCGATTTCCACAGAGATATATTATTGGTTTGGAATTGGGTTTCTATCTAATCTAGCTATGTGCGTTGTTCTTAATTGCACTTCCAATCATGCTTATTTTTGGTTACTATTCTACTTTTAACACTAATGAAGAATGAAAATAAGCTAAGTTTGATATTTTTTTAAAGGTTTTCTTAATTGGTAAAAAGACACTAGGAAAGTGACTTACACCTAGGTGAATATCTAACGGGGTCTAGAACTTAGGGCAAACTTGTTATAATTGAGATCATGATATAACCATTGCACATAATTACTCACTCTATACCTCTCGGTAGTTTGAGTGAGTTTTCCCTAATTGGCTTTCTCAAGCCCAATTGAGTGTTCAAACAATGCAAGCAAAATTGGCTCAAGTCGGGTATTACTATCTCTAGGTTTTTCCTTTAATCGGGGCTACCAATCTCTTGAATGCACCCTAATTCCTTGCTAGCCTGAATTTCCTAGACTTAGTCTTTCTCTCTCAAGAAGAGCCTAAGTCAAAAAGGCACAAATCAGTATTTGCAACCACCAATTCAACAATTAAAGCATGAATCAAGCTAAATATCATTAACCCATAAATATTTAAGCCCTAAAATTAAAGACCCATTAAATACCCACACTAGGGTTGGGTCACAACCTTAGATAATAGGTTTAGCTACTCATAATCAAAGAAGAAATCAAAGATGGAGATGAAATATAAGCCATAAAAAGTAATTGCAAAAGCAAAATCTAAGATTAATTGCTAAAGATGTTCTAAAATTACTCTAAAAAGCAAAAAGCGGTTGTTCACGTGCTCCACAAAATAACAGATGTCCTAAAAATCTAAAAAAATATATTTATACATAGCTAAATTTTTTGGACATAATTGCCCCTACTGAGAATCGCCTCAGTGCTTGGACTTCCGCGGCCGTGCAAAAGCAATCGCAGACCGCAGTTCTTCTCTTCTGAGCTGGATCTGGATTTGATTCTGCTGGGAGTGGAAAAGCCACCGCCTCAGCTCTATCTTCAACTACGGTCGTGAAATATGTTAGTGGTTCGCGCTTTTAAATTTGAGCTCCAATCTATAGACCTCTGATTCTCAATTCCACAGAGGACGAGTTTTGGACCGCGGTCGCGTCCGATGATTCTGCTACTGTTCAATTTCACCGCGGACAACCGGTGACTATTAAGCCCATAAAGTGACTCTCTGAACCTTACTACCGCTGAGAGCGTAGTTAAGACAGCCTCAGTGGTGGACCCTCCGCGTCCGCTCTATTTCTTCGCTGTCAGTGCCTTTGACTTAGCTTTGAACTTGTGCAGGTTTCACTAGCTGGTTATGACTTTCGTGTCTCTTTTTGACCAAACACTGTAAACAAGCACAATAAGTTAGCTTTCGAGAATACTTGTACACATTTTTAATCGAAAACCTAAGCAAAGGAGCATAAAATAGGCTAGAATCCCTAGTTATAAACTCCGCCCTTCAAACTGTTGCCATGTAGGATGAGATCTCTTCCCAACCCATCTATCATATTGTAGACGATATATCTGACGGCCAGGAGTCACCGTCGAGGAAAAGCGAAAGGGTGGAAACTGAGAAGGCCGTTGTTGCTGATGTCGAACCGGAAAAATTCATCGCTTTGGAAGCGGAATCTACGCTTACACCAGACATATAGACCATTTTCACGGTAGGTGCCGTTTTGAAGAGGAGGCCCTCTGGGGTTGAGGGGGTTCGTGGTAGCGGAGAGCTTACACGGGCCACAGAAGGTGGTGCATCATCGATGAACGGGGGAAGTAGAGTAGTCGCTGCGAGAGACGATGACTCTGGCTTGGATATCGACCCTAAGGAGGCACGAGCCTTCCTGGAGAGGAACACTCATGTGGAGATACAGACGGAGGGTCCTAACCGGCACATAGTTATTCCCGTAGATTACGACCTTTTGGTGAACTCAAAATGGGCGATGCCGGCCTTTGCTCCCCTATGAGCGGCTTCTGAGAACAAGACGTTATAGGCGATCAACGATGCAGATCTGTCTTTGGGAATATCCGGCATGGCTCTATGAGTAAGTGCTCTTTTTTATGTTAGGATTTGTTTTGTATGTGTAATTTGCTCACACTGATTCCTCTCTTTTTGCTTGTCAGATTCTTATCATGGGGATCGAGCATGACCGGCAGAAGGAGCGGAGGATGACCATTTTCAAGAAGATGACCTCCAAGTACAAGGAGTACCGTAGTAAGCACCGAACGCTTGGCGACTTCCTTAGCCAGGATGACAAATTTTAATCACTTCGTGATGGGCTTAAACAAAATGATGATGAGCTGACGAAGAAAGATAAAGAGCTAAGGGAGAGGGACTATGAGCTTATGAGTGCCATCGGTAGGTGCAGCGAGCTTGAGACGCCTCTAAAGGAAAAGAGGACAAGCTTGAGGTGAGCAAGGGAGTGATGCTGAGAACGGTGACCTTCAAACGCAATTGGCATCCTTAACGGCTGCTGGGCAGAGGGAGGCAAGTGCCATCGATCTAAAGGGTGATCTGAGTGCCAAGGCCAAAGAATTGAGTCATGCCAAGAAAGGCAGAATGGCCGCTATGGCTGAAGCGGCGACCCTAGAAGATGTCCTCCGTATTTGCGAGTCCAACCGAGATAATGAGGTGGAGACATTAGCGCTTAAGGTGGTGAGGTTAGAAGAATAGATCTAGGGTTTGGAGGTGGATTTGTCTAGGTTAAATGAGTAGGTCATTATCTTAAGGACCAAGGAGGCACGACAACAGTCACAGCCGTCCACATATCATACTTCTGCTGATCCCGGTGTGCCGCGAGAGTTGTATGAGAAGTGGGTTCATGCCGAGGCTCAACTTGACGTGTATAAATCTTTGAAGGCTATCGGTAAAGTTTCTGAAGCATAGCTTGAGGGCGTTTGTGTCAAGGAACATGCAACCCGTAAAGCTTGTGGTTATGACCCTGGTACGCTGGAGGGGATGAGGATGATGACGCCACGGATAGGCTTGCTTCTGATCTTTAGTACGATGATGAGTACGCCGATGGGGATGATGTAGCATGAAGCTGTTGTAGTTAGTTTTCATTTTGATTTGCTATTTTTGTGAGGGCGTCTTTGAGCCCTTTGTAAAAAGTGTTGTAATTCAATAGTTGAAATGGAACAGTTCCCTTTTTGCTATGTATTTCTTGATTCCCGTTCTCTTTTCTTTTTGCTATGTGGGGAAGCCCCTAATTTTTAGACTGTTTGTATATGGTTGATATTGGTTGAGTCGAATATAGATTGACCTGAGGTTTAATTTAGCTCGGATGAGATCGAGGTTTGATGAGTTCGAAAATCGAACAATTCGAGCGAGGTCGAATATGAAGTAATTCGAGCAAGGTCGAATGTAAAATAGTTCGAGCAAGGTCGAATATGAAGTAATTCAAGTGAGGTTGAGTATGAAGTAATTCGAGCGAGGTCAAATGTGAAATAATTCGAGCGAGGTCAAATGTAAAATAATTCGATCGAGGTAGAATATGAAGTAATTCGAGCGAGGTCGAATGTGAAATAATTCAAGCGAGGTCGAACGTAAGATGTAAAGTGACTTGGTGGAGTGCGAAGATGCTTCTTTATTTCATTCATTGGAGAATATTACATATTTTTGTTTGTTCCATACATATATTGGAGAAGTTCCATTGTACCTAGTCCCTTCATCGTTCGACCTGGAGAAGTAGTCGATAGGCGGGGCGATGAATTATACTTGAACTTCGAGACGTCCCCTTTGTCGCCTCATTAAAAACCTCCCCGAGAAAACCCAATTGGGACAAAACCCGGGCGAGGGAAAAAGAGTACGACTTAGAGGGTGTTCGTTTTCAGAAGACGTATTTGAGGTGGGCAACGTTCCAATTGTTTTGTAGTAGCTTTCCCTCCATTGTTTCTAGTTAGAATGATACTTTGTTTGTTGTTGCCGGGATTTTGTATGGCCTGTCCCAATTGGTTCCTTGTTTACCTTCTTTTGAATCTTTGCTTGCCTGTGTTTTGGCCTTGAGTGCATAGCCTCCGACTTTGAGTGGTCATACCTTGGCTTTTTTTGTTGTAGTATCGTTCTGCTTGTTGTTTTTGGGCTATCATTCTTATGTAAGCCATGTCTCTTCACTCCTCTGCTTCGTCGAGCTCTTGTTTTCTATTCTCGTCGTTGCTTGCTCCACTTTCATTAGAGTATCTCAAACTAGGTTCCCCGACCTCGACTGGTATTATAGCGTCAGTCCTATAGACTAGTGAATATGGCGTTTCTCCAGTGCTTGTTTTTGGCTTGGTGCGATATGCCCATAGCACTTCTGGTAGCAATTCCGGCCATAGTCCCTTGACGTCCTCAAGCTTTTTCTTCGATATGTTTTGTATTATTTTGTTGGAGGATTTGTCCTGGCTGTTTTTGACAGGGTGATATGGCATGGAGAGTATTCTCTTGATGTGCCATTTTTTGAAAAATTTGACGATCCTTTTTTCCTGGTGAATTGGGGTCCATTGTCATAGCTGATTTCTTTAGGGATGCCGAAGCGGCATATGGTGTTTCTCCATATGAATATGATAACTTTCTGTTCGCGTATTTGGGCGAACACACCTGCTTTTTCAACTTAGAAAAATAGTCAGTTAAAACCAAAAGAAATCGTACATTACCTTGCCCTATTGAAAGGGGTCCGACAATGTCCATTCTCCATTTGATGAACGACCATGGCGATGTAACCGAGTGGAGGTGCTTGCCTGCTTGGTGTATCATGGGAGCCTATTTTTGCCACTGCTCGCACTTCTTGACGTAGTCGGCAACTTCCTTCTTCATTGTGAGAAAATAATAACCTTCTCAAATAAGGCATCTGACGAGGGCTCGGTTGCCGGTATGGGCACCGCAGTGGCCTTCGTGTACCTCCTCGGGGATGCATCTTGTTTGGTTCGGTCCTAGGCATTTCACCAAGGCACCTCCAAATGTTCTTTTGTATAGGTCGTGGTTTATGATGTTGTACCTGGCCGCCTACATTCGAAGCTTTTTGGTTTCCTTTTTGTCTAATGGGAGTACTCCCTCCTGCAAATATGTTATAATACGGTTGCGCCAGTCCCAATTCAAATTTACAGAGTGTACCTCAAGTTGGTCTATTAACGAGTGGAGGAGGGTGACCACGTTTTCTTTTGTAATGTTTTTGGTGGCTACTACTAACTTGGTGAGGCCATCTGCTTCGATCTTTAATGCTCGAGGTATCTGGTCGAGTCGATATTCGTCGAATTTTGGTAGCAGTTTATGAATTTCTGCCTGGTACTTTTGTAGCCTCTTCTCTTTGATTTAGAAAGTCCTTGTGACTTGGTTGACGACGAGTTATGAGTCGCATCTGAGGATGACTCGTCGTTCTCCATATTTGAGAGCTAGCTTTAGTCCTGCAATTACGACCTCATACTCGGCCTCATTGTTAGTCATATCGGAGAACCGTATGGATTGGCGGATGACTTCGCCTGTTGGGACCTCAAGTATGAGTCCCAATCCAGATCCTAACACGTTGGATGCGCCATCGGTGTATGAGACTAATAGGTCAGATAGCCTGGGAGAGGTACGAGTAGTTACCTGCTTGACCTCGGGCATTATTTTGGCACTAAAATTGGCAACGAAGTCGGCGAGTACCTGCAATTTTATCGTTGTTCGCGGCTGATATGTTATATCGTGCTCGCTCAATTCTATGGCCCACTTGGCCAATCTCCCTGACAGTTCGAGTTTATATAGGATGCTACTTAGGGGGAAGGTCGTCACTACTGATATAGTGTGGCATTGAAAGTAGGGTCTAAGCTTTCGTGAAGCTACAACCAATACCAAGGATGGCGTCGACCAGGGTTTTGCTGATGTAATAAATTGGAGATTGCGTACCTTTGTTTTCACGGACCAGTACTGCACTTACTATGACCTTTAACATGGCCAAGTATATCAGAAGGCGTTCACCAGGTTCTGCTTTAGCTAATAGTGGGGGCGAGGACAAGTATGCCTTTAGTTCTCTTAAGGCCTCGATGCATTCTAATTTCCACTAGAGCCAGTTGTCCTTTTTGAGAACGTTGAAGAATTTGTGGCACCTGTCGGAGGATCGTGAGATGAACCTCGACAGGGCGGCTATAAGGCCTGTCAGTTTTTGCACCTGTTTCTTACTGGTTAATACTTCAGGTATTCCCTCAATGACTTTGATTTGGTCTGGGTTGACCTCGATGCCTCTTTGTGATACCAGGAAGCCGAGGAACTTATCCGAAGTTATGCTGAAGGCACATTTCTCGGGGTTCAGCTTCATGCCATATTGCCTTAGTATACCGAAGGGCTCTTTCAGGTGGTCGATATGGTCCTCCTTCCTTTTTGATTTTACCAACATGTCGTCTATATAAACTTCTATAGTTTTGCCGAGTTGGTCCTTGAACATCTTGTTGACTAACCTTTGATAGGTCGCTCCTACGTTCTTCAACCCAAATGGCATGACTTTATAATAGTACGTTCCTGGTGGGTGATGAAAGTAGTCTTTTGCTGGTCCTCCTCTTCCATGAGGATTTGGTTGTAACCTAAGTAGCCATCTAAGAAACTTAACAACTCGTGCCCTGCTGTTGCGTCAATGAGCTAATTAATATTAGGCAACGGAAAGGAGTCTTTCGGGCAGGCCTTCTTTAGGTCAGTGAAATCTATGCACATCCGCCACTTCCCATTTTTCTTTTTCACCATGACTACATTGATGACTTATTGGGGGTATTTCGATTCTAGGATAGAACCAATAACAAGTAGTTTATCCACATCAGCGCTGACAGCCTCGTTGATTGCAGCATTGAATTTTCTTCTTACTTTCCGTATAGGGGGTAGAGTGGATCGACATTCAACTTATGTGTGGCAATGTCTTTCAGGATACCTGACATATCTGCATTAGAGAAAGCAAACAAATCGACATTGTCAATTAAAAACTAATGAAATCTACCTGGTTCTGAGAGTTTATGGCCGATGTAAGACTTTTTGTTGTTGTTGTTGTTGCTGTTGTTTAGTTGGACGAGATCGAGGTCTTCTACCGTTGACCCTGCGACTTCCACGATGTCAGGGTCCTTGATGACATCTTTTTGTGCGTCGAGTTTGGCTCTCGACTTTGGTAATTACTATGCTTCTGAGTCTGTTCCCTTTAAATGTTAAGTGTATTTACAATCTTGAGCGATGCGATATCATTCTTGGGATGTTCTCTATTCAACCTCGGATGCTGAATATCCCCCATGGAGTAGGGAACTTGATTACTTGATACAGACTGGATGGTATGGACCTCATGGCGTGTATCCATGGTCGCCCTATGACGGCATTGTAAGATATGTCCTAGTACATGACATGGAACATTATTTCTAGGGTGACGCCCCCAGCCAGAACGGGTAGTGTTACCTCCTCTGAGGTTCACTCAACTACATTGTTGAAACCTGTTAGTGTTATGTAATGTGGTACTATCTTGTCCTCAAGTCTCATGTGTGTGAGAACTAGAGGGTGGATAATACATGCGTCGCTTTCGTCCTCTACCATTATTCTTTTTACATCAGTATCCGAAATACATAAAGTAATGAGAAGAGCATCGAAGTGAGGAAAAGTCAAACCGTGGGAATCTGACTTATCAAAGATGATACTGTCTTCGAGGTCATCATACCGTTCGTGGGTGATCGACCGTTTCAGTTTATGTGTGGTAGTAAACTTCATGTGTTGATTACTTCTCCATCGCCCCCACTGATGATCATTTGGATGGTGCGGACAGGGGAGGGTGGCTTTGGAAGGCCTTGGTGCTGTTCTCGTCCGTGGCCAAAGTTGGCTCATCCTCGATCGCTCATCAGCTCCCTCTGGTGCCCTTTGTGAAGCATGTTCACTACTTCTTGCTGTAGGGCTATGCAGTCCTCGGTTTTGTGACCAGCTCCTAGTGAATTCATAGAGGACGTTCAACTTTTGGGTACTTGGGTCGGACATCATTTTTTGTGGCCACTTCACCTTTGTGCCAGGCTTCTCTATTGCGTACACTATTTCTGAAGGGGAAACACAAAAATTGTGAGCAGATAAAAGTTGAGGCATACTTCTTTCATTTCGCTGAGTCCCTGTATGCGGCCTGGACGACCCTTCTGTATGTCGAGGAGATGGTGGGATGGCTGTTATGACATATGGTTGATGCCTGTCTCAGTTGAAGCCTGGACTTGACTGATCTCTTCGATCGTCATTACGACGGTCTTTCCTCAACTCCGTTTGGACCGACATTAACCATTGGGTTGGACCGTTAAGGTCATCCTCGTCTGCTCTCACCTCAGCGTAGTATGCATTGTGGATTTCTTTCCAAGTGGTGGGAGGGTATTTTATGAGCCTGCTTAATAACTTTCTGGTCGCTCTCGACCCATTCCTGTTCAACCCATTTTGGAAAGCTACCACCGCCATCCCTTTTGATACATTTGGTAAGCTCATTCTTACCATGTTAAACCGAGTGAGGAAGTCTTTGAGTCCCTCGCCAGGCAATTTCCTAACGGCAAATATATCATTCACCCCGACCTCCACCTTTTTAGCCCTGGCGTGGGTGATGACGAACTTGTTAGCCATTTTTTCGAACGTTGTTATTGAACGTGCTAGTAATTATGAGTACCAGGTTAAGGCTCCCCTCGTTAGGGTCTCGTCGAACTTCTTCAGTAACACTGATGGTACCTGCTCCTTTGAAAAGTCGTTGCCTTTTACAGCTGTGATGTAATGAGTGATATGATCTTCGGGGTTTGTGGTGCCATCGTATATCTTCTAATACAGTGGAATTTTGAAGGTCTTGGGTATGGAATGCAGGGCTGCCTCCTCGCTATACGGTTGTTCGATAAATCGACCGACATCCTATTTTGGTAGAAGTTTTGGGCCGCCCGGTATCTTGTCGACCCTTTCTTGATGTTCCCTCATCTAGTTGTGGAGTGCTTTGTTCTCGTTTTCTATTTCTTCCATTTTCTTTAGAATGGCTGCAAGTGCATCATTACCTGCATAAACGGTGGTGTAAGTGTTACTTGTTTGAGGGGCGCCAGTGATCGTTGTGATATCTGCTTGCGCAGTGTTTTTGTTCTCCCTTTGAACGGTTTTGTCGAGTACATTATTTAAAGTACTTGTCAGCCACTCCTCCCGTAATTTTTTCACTGCTGGTGGAGCTTCCTCAGCTGTGGACATGGAAGCTCCCCTTTCGCGTGAAGCAGTTACACTTCCATGAGGGGGAGGTGAATCACTCTGCCTGGGTGTAGCACTCGGCGTCACATTATCCTCATCTTTTCTGTCATCCTTGTTGATGGGTTTTAATATGTTGGTAGTGACACCCACTATTGCTTTTTGTCTTTCATCTCCTTTTCCTGCCATTGTTAGTTTGTGCAAATGAGAAAAAGATGGATGTCCTTCTTTATGATCTAGAAGAAACTAAAATTTTAGCTAAAACCTCCCCACAGACAGCGCCAAATTGTTTGACTAAAAAGTATCAAGCTTTTTGTTAAACTAATTAACAATAAAATAGAGAGTGAATGTTAGTTAAATATAATAAATTCTAGATCTAATATTGGTGAACACCCGCAATATGGACAGTGTTTAATGATAGTGAGTATCGGGTAGGAGCTCAATGATTGTCAATGAATGCTATAATAAGAACATGCAATAAATGTAGCTAATGGAAATAAATGCAATAAAAGGGAATTTATCACCCAAATATTATATGACTTGAATGATTCTTCCACCTGACAGTAACATGGAAGGATGGGAAGTGGGGATGAATAAGGAATCTTTGAATCTCACAAACATGGATTGAATAACGTATGTTGAGCTCTGTCGTCAGTGAACAAAACAACTTTTATATACTCTATAGTCAACCTTTACAATGTGTTCTTATCAAAAATTGAAGATCTCCCTTTTGTTCTCTATCTCTTCCTATTTATAAGGGATATTCCCCAAAAACCCTAAAAAGTACAACATAAGTAATATCCAAAGGAATATTCCTTGTGTCCATTTCTAAACCTATCCTACCGTTACTTCTTTACTCCAATTGCTCGTCCTTGGCAATAATCCTTCTGAGGATGACTCCTTGCTACTATGCCATGGTCGACCTCGTCCTCGACCTCATTTATCTACAGTTATCAAGTCGCCAAATATAGACCAATACATAAATGATTTGGCTTATTTAAGACCACATATCTCAAAAGTCTTCCCTTCTTTATTAAAGTTTGTATCAAGTCAAACTAAGGTAATCTTTTGAAATGGAAGGAGTAATATTTACCTGATTTAGCTAGGTTTTCCTATTTATAAGAAGTAGCTAGAGTTTTTATTTATTTATAAAATATATACTAATTCGGTCAAAAGTTACAATATATATACAACTTGTGTGTAACTTTTTGTTGTATTAATTTGGTCAAAAACTAATTTATATACAACTTGTTATTGTATTTATCCGGTCAAAAGCTACAATTTACATACAACTTATATATATGTATATAATTTTTTGTTGTACAAAATCTTGTCAAAGACAACAACTTGCATACAACTTGCATAAAATTATATCAGTTGTATCTATATTTTGTCGTTTGTACACCTGACATATATGTATACGGTCGAAATCAGGTGTGCCCGATTTTTTGGGCTCGAGAGTTCGCCTTAAGCCCGAGTTAAGGTAAGGTCAAGTTAGAGCTCGATGGTCCAGACTCGAGTTCGAAGACAAAGTGCAGTGCCCAAGGATCAAAGTGCGCGATGGGTATCGAAGCCGAGTATGCTCAACCCCGAGATAATGCCGTTACGGATTTGTAACAAAATGAGCAAGATTTCTTTCACGTCCCCAAGATCATGGCGTAAATCCCGGAATAGATTTGTACGAATCCGTACTAGGCGGTTAGACAGCTGTCCCAATAAGATTCTTTACTATTAATAGAAATGTACCTTATTTAGGGTTTCCCTATTATATAAAGGGGACCCTAATCATTTGCAAACATCATCTAATCATTGGCAAAGAATATGCTCTCTTACTTTTTCGCTCATTGTTCATCATAATTGTCCTTTAGCTTTATTATTCTTACTTTATTGTTCTTGATCCATCTCGAGGTCACTTTGGCTCGAGGTCGAGACTAGTCTACATTTTGGTTTGATTTTACTTGTTCCTTTCATTTATACTTCAGATTTCTTGGTTATTAATTGGTGAGCTAAATCACGTATCTTTAAAATCATAAATCAAATTTAATTGTTACTCGTATTTTCAAGGTAAACAGTCTGGCGCCAGTGAGGCTAAAGATAATAGTGATTATTTCAATACTGGTTCTAATAACACACGTTATTTTCACACTTGTCCTTGTCAAGAATTTTTGTAAGATTAAACATGTCAAACTCACAAAACGCACCTGTTCACGACAATGTTGGTCTTGGATTTCATGGGGAAAACAACAATGTAGGGGTCGGTGTACCACAGATAAACCCTGGGGAAGTTCCAAATGTGGAACCAGAGTATGTTAGTTCACACATTGCTTTGAATGCAGATTTAGGCGCAGACTACGGAGGAAGTATACACAGAGAAGTCCGATCTAGGGGCCAAAGAACACAGGGTATATGAGATGGGGGAGTCAACGTCCAAGTGATATTCGAGATGCTACACGCTTAACAGATTGCCATTTCTTAACTTCAAAGTCAGAATAAAACTCTAAGTATAGCCGAACCAGAAAATACTCGACGTACTGAACCAGCGCCAGAAAGATCAAACGGTAATGGCTCGGGGACTGACCCCATAATTATGAGGATGCTCGAGGAACTCACCAAAAGAATCGAGTCCGGGGAGAAAAAGATTGAGGATAATGAAAAGAAAGTTGAGACTTATAACTCCCGTGTTGATCAAATACCGGGGGCACCCCCGATCTTGAAAGGTTTGGATGCCAAAAAGTTCATACAAAAGTCGTTCCCTCCGAGTGCGGTCCCGAAGCCCATTCCTAAAACGTTTCGCATGCCTGATATACCTAAATACAATGGAACAACCAATCCTAATGAACATATTACCTCGTATACTTGTAGGATTAAAGGAAATGATTTAAACAATGAGATCGAATCAATATTGTTGAAGAAATTTGGGGAAACTTTGTCAAAGGGAGCCATGATTTGGTATCACAACTTGCCCGCAAACTCTATCGATTCTTTTTCTATATTAGTAGACGCCTTCGTGAAAGCACATGATGGGGCCATAAAGGTGTCAAAAGGAAATAAGAAGTTTTTAAGATAAGACAAAGGAACGATGAGATGTTAAGGGAGTTCGTATCCCGGTTTCAAATAGAGCGAATGGAATTACCACCGGTCTCGGATGACTGGGCAGTACAGGCTTTTATGTAGGGTTTGAATGAGCAAATTTCGATCGTGTCTCGATAATTAAAGCAGAATCTTATTGAGTATCCAGCTGTGACGTGGTCAGACATGCATAATCGTTACTATTCGAAGATTAGGGTCGAGGACGACTAGTTGGGAGCCCCCTCGGGTTTAGTTCATCCTAATAGATTGACAGCTAAGCCCCCTAGGGATACAGATAGGGAATCAAGATCAAACAAGGAACGGTAACAACTGTATATAGATAAAAAAAACAACGGTTCGGGGCGTAACGCTCCTTGGAATGATCGGAGAAATGATCGAGGTCAAAACTCTCGGGGACTCATGAGTAAGAACGATTTTGATAAACATACCGACCCCGCAGAAGCAACTCGATTGTCAGAGTATAATTTCAGTGTAGATGCATCGGGGATTGTGTTAGCTATTGGAATATCAAAGACACCAGATGGCCCAGGCCTATACAAACGGATCCTTCTCAAAGAAATCCAAACTTTGTATGTAAGTATCATGGCACACATGGCCATAGAATCGAAGACTGTAGACAGCTAAGGGATGAGGTAGCTCGGTTGTTCAATGAGGGTCATCTTCGAAAATTTCTCAATAATCGAGCTAAGAACCACTTCAGGGAAAGAAATGCAAATAGAAAAAATGAGCAGGAAGAACCGCAACATGTAATCCATATGATCGTTGGCGGTGTTGATGTTCCACAAGGGCCTGTATTCAAACTCACCAAGGTGTCGATCACCATAGAAAAACGGACTCGGAGCTATGTGCCTGAGGGCGTCCTATCATTCAATGATGAGGAAGTGGAATACATATCCCAGCCGCACAATGACGCCCTGGTAATTTCTATTCTGTTAAATAAAATTCAAGCTAAACATGTTCTAGTGGATCCAGGTAGCTCAGCAAACATAATCAGATCGAGGGTCGTAGAGCATCTCGGCCTACAGGATCAAATTGTACCTGCATCCCGAGTCCTAAATGGCTTCAACATGGCAAGCGAAACAACAAAGGGGGAGATGATCCTACCAGTGAACGTGGCCGGAACCATCCAAGATACAAAATTCCATGTCATTGAAGGCGACATGAGGTATAATGCACTTCTCAAGAGGCCATGGATCGACAGCATGAGAGTTGTACCTTCAACCCTTCTGTTTAACCAAAAATCTGAGTCTTTGGTCAAAGCTAGAAATAAAGAGAAATTCGGGGTACTGATAATCAGGAGACGAAAATAATAAATGATTTTTGAGAACGATGATAAAGCAGTAAATAATTTTGTATTTCAGTAAAATCTCAATAATCTTTTGTGTCTACAGATGTCGAGTCCTTCTCCTTTTATAGTTGATTCTAGGAGAAGGTGTAATACCTTTGTCTTAATGAGGCAATTATGAGCAATAAATGACATTAAAAGAAGCGTTACTCAATCATTCCTATTAAATACAAATTCTCTAACGTATTTGATATTTAATGCTGAATTTGGACTCTTGTGCGTCATCAGATTCATATCTTCAATCCCTTCCGATCTTCGGGTTTTAAATGACTTATATAGGTACGAAACTCGTGCCTTTTGAATAGCGACTCGTGCCTATTTAACTTTCTACTCTCCGTATCTGTTGTCGCCCGTGCCTTCTTGGTTGATTACCGTGTTTTGACCATTTGACCAGTCCACGTGTCATGACACATCATCTTCAAAATATAAATCCAGTTTTTTCATAATACAGATAGTCCCCCCCACTTTCCATTTATTTATCAATTAAATATTTGGGAAGTGGATCTTCACAAAAATGGAATTTTTACCATAATCAATGCTATGACAGTACTGACGTTTCAATTGTCTTTTCTATTTAATGCTCTGCACACGCGTCACCTTCTGATTGGCTCTGTAATTTTGCAGCCTTTTTTCAAGGCTTATTCATACCTTATATTCACGAAGTGATAGTTGCCATTAATATAGGCTTTCCATCATTACACTTCTTTGTTCGACGGTTGCTATTATATACATATTTAACCTTTTTTCCTTTGTCTTCTTCTTCATAAACCTTTAACAGATACTTTACTCTTTACTTTTGCTCTTTTCTCCTTTAGTTCATCCTTTATTGGCAATGGCATCTCCGAATCCTAACCCTAAAAGAATCCCAATTCTTGATAGCTTCCTCAACGCCCCTATAAGGCATAGAAGGGGTAGAGGTGGCAGGCTTCGTAACCTAGGATCCGTTCGTGGTGGCTCCTCTGGTTCCATCGCTCCATCTTCTAGTTCTGGCACTATTTCCAGAGGTTCTATCACTAAGAAACCCTCTTCTAAAGGTAAAGAACTTTCTGAGCCTCTTCAAGAACCTTTAGTTGAAGAAATAGTGCCTAATGACTTATCCTTTGAGAATGATAGAAAATATCTTCGTGACCAAGTCGTTAATTTAGAGAAGGCTGACACTTTTCCTTCTCTAATTATTGAACCTTTGGTTTCTATTGTTCGAAAATATTGTAACTGGAGAAGTGATCTTCGTATAGTGATCCCTAACCCAAACCAAAGAATTTCTTCTTTTAGGATTGGATTTTCTTTTGTTTATACTTACCCCTTCACTTTGGGATTTATTCCTGCTATCGACCCAGTTATACTTGATTTCTGTCACTTTTTCAAAATTTGTTTGGGACAAATGGCCCCCTTGTATGGAGAGCAGTGGCTTGTTTGAGGTATTTATCTGGCAAAGCTAATGTTGATTTTCCTTCCCCCACCTTATTCACCTTTACCACCCCAAGCTATTCCGCAATGGAGTTTTCACTTTAACTGCAAGAAGTAAAAGGGTCTTGGTAAGCCCTAAAATGACAAGGATCGTGGGTGGTATACTCGTTATGTTGCGGTACGCATAATTGATTTGGTGGGTGAAACAAATATCCCCTTCCCTGAGAAGTGGAACTTTGCACGTAAGTTTTTCTTTACTTACCATTCCTATCTTTAAGAATTTCAACTTCTTTTCTAATTTTATCCTTTTTTGCTTTTCTATAGCAACCATGGGAGATGTGGAACCCGTTCCTAATTTCCATGGTTGGGTAGACTTAATCTTGAAAGCCGTGCCTATGGAGGCGAGAACTTGGAAATCCATTTCCAATTTGTATGGTTGGAAAGTGAAAACTCACGGTATGCATCTCTCTATGTTTTTCCGTATGTTAAATCCTTTCTTGTTTCTAACTTTTTATCCTTCTTTTTGTCAGGATTTGCTATTCGAGGAATGACAACTGAAGTGGCTACTGCCCTTCAAGACTCTTCTGGTACTTCACTTTCTTTGGAGAGAGCTCAGGCTAGACTGTCAAAGAGGAAAGTTGTAGAAGAATATTCTGAGGACGATGAAGATGAAGACACCTCTTTGATGGCTAGACCAAGACCTAGGAGACTCATCGTTTCCGAGGATGAAGCTGAAGTTACCCCTGTTCGTGCCTCTCTTACCGAACATGTTCACATTCTTTCTAATGATGAAACCACTCCAATGGACACCAATAAGTCTATTCAACGTCTTTTCGTTGGTGGTTTTGAAAGTGGTGAACTAGGTCCAGTTTTGAATGAAGTTCCTCTTTCTTCCTCTGTTCCCATTCTTTCTATTTCTCCATTGATTTCAAGTGCTTCCTTGACCATTCTATCTGTTCCTGCTCCCTTAACTGCTTCGAGTCCTTTGACTTCTGTTATTTTCACTTCTTCTACCGCTCCTCCTTCTATAGCTCCCCCTTCCTCTGTTCAACATGCAGAGGAGGGCACTAGTAGCAGAAGCTCAGCTATGAGGAGCGTTACACTTGAAGTTCCTGCCAATAACAGTCTTTTAAGGAAGTCTGGTGGAGCAGATGACTGGCTTAGGCCTTTGATTGAAGATATTGAGAAGAAGAAGATGGATAGCCATAACTGCTTAACTTTGATGAATAACATTGTTCATGCTACTTTGAAGGTATTTTTCCTTTACTTACTAACAAGTTTTTTTATCTCCAAATTCTTATTTCCATGAGTTGTCACTGCAGGCTAACCTCATTGGTACAGAATTGATGGAAAGAATTTCTCTTCTAGAAAAGAAAGCCCGTGAGTCTGAAAAGTTTATCCATGAGGCTGAGGAAATAGCCAAGGGAGCCCAGCTAGAAGCAGCTAATTGGAAAGAGCAGTTTGAGAATGCTCAGGGAACTATAGAAGAATTGCAAGAGAGTATAAATCACCTGGAGCAGCAAAAGCGAGGTTTGACTTCTGAATTAGCAGTTGCCAAGGCTTCTTCAAGCCAATTTGAAAAAGATAAGGAGCGCCTTGAGTGTTTATTTTTAGAACAATTATCAAAGTGCAGCGAAGAGATCAGAGAACTTAAGGCACTCTTGGCCAAGAAAGAAGAGTATGCAGGGGAGTTAGTGCAAAGCTTGACTCAAGCTCAAGCTGATTTAAAAATCTCTTCTAATAAGGTTCGTGCCTTAGAGAGTTCTCATTCCTCCCTTGAAGCTTCCTTTGATTCTTCTTTAGCTGAAAATCAAGTGTTAAATAATGATCTTGCTATGCGGGAAAGGGAGTATGAACTTCTTGAGGAGAATTTTAACATAGAGGTGAGTTGGGCTTTTCTAAACTCTCGTCGTCATGCTTTAATGGAGGCCAATCAAGAAAACTTTGATTTAAACTTAGAGTTGGCCAAAGTTTTAGAGACTATTGAGAGAACCCAACAACCACTTGACTTTCCCTCTCCGGCAATTGAAGCTCCCGTGGTTGAAGAACCTTTAAATGACGAAGCCGTTGCTGTGGCAGTTGAAGTTGAAAATGCTGCAATTCCAGCTCCAGAGGGTGAAACTTCTATGACTCAATCTGTGGAAGTTGAAGCTTCCGTGACTGTTGCTCCCCTCATTGATCCTAACACTTCAAGCTCAGCTGAAACCGCTCCTGTTGCTGCTTCTTCAGAAGTTGCCACCGTGCATGTGACTGTTTTTGAAAGTGAAATTAATATTGCAACTTCTGATGTGCTAACCCCTTCAGTAACCAGTTAAATTTCCAAGCTTTGCTTTTTTCTTTCTTTATTAGATGATGGTTTTATCCCTTAGTTAGTTTTTAAGGGATTTTTTGGTGAAAGTCCCCAGTTATCATAATGGGGCACTTGTATAAACTTTTATTGACTAAGTTACTACTTAGTCTTTTTAATTATATTAAGAAGTTTGTTAGTACTTCAATGTATTCTATTCTTGCCTTTTCCTTATTTATTTAGGACTTATAGAATAGTTTAGCATTTGTATCTTTTGAAAATGCTTTATGATTCTTCTCATGACTTATTAACATGAGGTTTATAAAAGAGGGCCCTTTTATATATATTGACACTTAATGAAGAAGACGTCTCAACTTCATAATGGTGTTATAATACGATGAAAGAAATAGGAATACACATGTTTTGTTTGAAACAACTTTGACAAGTTTTTATTCATGAACTTGGACAAGCTTTTGAATATTACATGTATTAAAATACATCTATAACTTTCTCGTAACTGTTTTTCTTGTAACAGATTTTTACAAAATGAATGTAAAATAAACAAGGTTTTTCCTCATAACCCGTTTCAGTACATAGTCATGACCCTATCTTCATATATTAAGAAGGGTTTGAGAGGTGACTCCGTTGCTCTTATGAGTATGAGAGGTGACTCTGTTGTTCTCATGAGTTTGAGAGGTGACTCTGTTGTTCTCCTGAGTTTGAGACACTATGATGATATCAATCTCCCTTTGTTCTAATGGGAAAGAACACTATGATGAATGCTGGAAACTCCGTAACTTTTGCTCAACACTTGCCACTTTGTATCTGTGTACAATTTGCACGTATCTGTGTATAATATGTAGTCCCCCAAGTGTTTGAGCGATGAAGTATGAAGCCTCGAGCACTTGTTTGTTTCGCTCAATTTTAGTCCTTTTTCTGGAACAGAAAAACATACTGGACTCGGAGGTGCGATTAGAGATGAAGACTGCCTAACTCGTGTATATTTCCATCAGATTAATTTGTAACCCTGGGCTGGGAATTTTAGAATATTCCACTTTGCCGTGCAAGTCGTGACTCGTCATTTGGCACGAGTTAGGATTTTTGCCTAGCATCTAAAATCGTTAGTAGAATTTTAATAATTTAAAGAAAAAATTCTAATATAGCAATACATGATCGTAGATACTTTCTCAAAAATAATATCTCTTTAGGTGGACTACATTCCAATGTGAAGGTAGAACCTTGCCATCCATTGTCTCCAACTCGTATGCTCCTTTTCCCGCAATGTACGAACTCTGTAGGGTCCTTTCTATGTTGGACTTAGCTTTCCTGAATTAGCATCTTTTGTAGATTGGAACACCTTTTTAAGCACGAAGTCCCCAATTTTAAAGAATTTGAGGCGTGCTTTCCTGTTATAATATCGTTCGATTACTTGCTTTTGTTTTGCCATTCTTATTAATGCAGCTTCTCTTCTTCCTTCGAGCAAATCAAGATTCACCCGCATCTCTTCATCATTTGATTCCTCCGTTGCTTGAATGTATCGTGTACTTGGTTCTCCTATTTCGACTGGAATTAAGGCCTCCGCACCATAAACCATTGAAAATGGTGTTTCTCCCGTGCTTGTTTTTATCGTTGTACGATAAGCCCATAGTACTCCAGGTAATACCTCAGGCCAATTACCTTTTGAAACCTGTAACCTTTTCTTCAAGTTATTGATAATGACCTTGTTTGTGGATTCCGCTTGTCCATTACCCACTGGATGATATGGTGTAGATGTTATCCTTTTGATTTTCCAACTTTGAAAAAATTATGTGATTTGAGCTCCTATGAACTGCGGACCATTATCATACACGATTTCCTTTGGTACTCCAAAGTGGCATATTATATTCCTCCAAATGAAGTCTTTAACTTCTTTTTCTCGTACCTGTTTAAATGCTCCTGCTTCTACCCATTTAGTGAAATAATCAGTAAGTACAAGTAGAAACTTCACCTGACCTTTCGCTTGTGGTAATGGGCCTACGATATCCATTTCCCATTTCATGAAGGGCCACGGAGTTATGACAGGATGTAGTAGCTCCGCTGGTCTATGCATATTATTGCCGTATCTTTGACATTTATCACACTTGGAAACAAAACCGTTTGCTTCTTCTTCCATTTTAGGCCAATAATACCTTGCTCGTATTAGCGTTTTTACCAGCAACCTTCTTCCTACGTGATTTCCACAATGTCCTTCATGTACTTCCCTCATCACATATTCTGTTTGGGAAGGTTCGAGACACCTTGCTAATGGTCCACCGAACATCTTTCGATAAAGATTTCCTTGATGAAAACAATAACGAGCAGCTTTTTTGTGAAGTGCATAAGCTTTTCCTTTGTCATCAGGCACGGTTCCACGCTGTAAAAAAGCAATAATTTCATTTCTCCAATCCCATGTTAAGTGATTAAAATTTACCTCATTCTTATCAGGTTCGAGAACAGAATGATATAAATGTCTGACTGAAGCATTTGCGTCGTTTGCTACATCTGCTGCATATGCGAGATTAGCTAAAGCATCTGCCTCCACATTCTTATCTCTTGGGACCTGCATTACCTTCCAAGTTTGTAATTGCTTTATTAGTTCCCGTACCTTTGCGAGATATTCTTGCATTCGTGTCTCCCTGGCTGTATAAGTCCCCAGCATTTGATTGACCACGATTTGAGAATCACTCTTGATTATAATCTGTGTTATGCCGAGTTTTCGTGCCAATTCTAGACCTGCAATTACAGTCTCATATTCTGCTTCATTGTTAGTTGTAGAATGACATTTTATAGCCTGTCTAATAGTTTCACCCGTAGGTGGTATGAGAACTATCCATAGGCCTACTACTTTTACATTAGACGAACCATCAGTGAATAAAATCCAAGTCCCCGGGTTTGCACCATTAAAAACTTGTAATTTTTTTCTGCTTCTAAATGCATCCCTTGGCTAAAATCAGCAACGAAATCGTCTAATACTTGAGATTTTATAGTAGTTCTAGGTTGATAAATGATTTCGTATTCACTTAATTCTATAGCCCATTTTTCTAACCTTCCTGACAATTCATGTTTATGCAAAATGCTCCGTAATGGAAAAGCAGTAACTACAATAATGGGATGACATTGAAAATAAGGTCTTAATTTTCTAGATGCCATTATTAAAGCTAATGCTATTTTTTCTAGTTGTGGATATCGTGTTTCAGCATCTAGTAAAGACATGCTTACATAATACATAGGAGATTGTTTACCTTGGTCCTCACGGACTAAAACAACACTTACCGCAACTTCTGACACAGCCAAATAGATGAGTAACTTTTCTCCTTCCTTTGGTTTTGCCAGCAGTGGTGGGTTTGACAAGTAAGCTTTTAAATTTCTAAGGGCTTGATGACAATCTTCGTTCCATTCAAAATGATCTTGTTTTTTGAGTGTGGAGAAAAATTTAAAACATTTTTCTGAAGATTTGGAAATAAACCTTCCCAAGGCTGCAATTCTTCCCGTTAGCTTTTGGACTTCTTTTTTATTCGTAAGGATATCAGGTATCTCCTCTATTGCTTTGATCTCGCGAATTGACCCAATTTTCAATAGCTTTTGGACCTCATCTTGAATCACCTGATTTTTGAAAGCTCCTTGCTTTCTTTTCTTTTGCTTTACAGGTATGAAGGATGGGTCTTCATTTAGTTTGTGAGTCATCACATCCGGTGGTATCCCTGTCATGTCAGCATGGGACCAAGCAAAACAGTCCACGTTAGCTTTTGAAAATTTAATCAACATACCTCGCATATCTGAGCTTAAATTGGCTCCAATGTAAACCTTCCGTTCAGGCCACTGTTCGAATAATATCACAGCTTCGAGTTCTTCAATTGTTGTTTTGATATTTTCATTCTCTTCAGGTTCTTGAATTGTATCAGGTCTCGAGTCTAAATCCGTCTTTTCTTGTTCAACTGAGGTTTGATCCTTGAATCCTTCAACTGTTTCCTGTAATTGCTATTTTTCTTTATTTACAGTGCTCGTACCTGTTACAGCGTTGATACTCCTAGCTGTCTGCTGATCCCCACGAATTTGGCAAATTCCCCATGGTGATGGGAATTTAATAACTTGATGTAGAGTTGATGGGACAACATCCATATCATGTATCCACGGTCTCCCCATGATCATATTGTAAGCCATTTCCATATCTACCACCTGAAATTTAGTTTCTTTAACAACACCTGCAGCAAAACTTGTTAGAATTACCTCTCCTTTTGTTACCACACTTGAATTGTCGAACCCGGACAAGGTATGAGCCTTAGGTATCATTTTGTTTTCAGCTTGTGTTTCGCGTAATACCCTCAATAATATAATATTTACTGAACTTCCTGGATCAATCAAAACTCGTTTTACATTAGTATCATATACAAGTAAAGATATTACCAGTGCGTCGTTATGTGGGGTCATTACTCCTTCGGTATCTGCATCATCGAAAGAAACACTTTCGTTTTCCAAAACCTGCCGTACCCGTTTCCCGTGTGTTATCGTTACTTTAGAAACCTTGTTGGAAACCGTATATGTTACACCATGAATATCTTCTCCTCCACATATAATATTCACGGTTCTCTTGGGTGAAGGGGGCTTTGGTGGCTCTTGCCTATTTTTCATATAAGCTTGCTTACCTTTCTCACTAAATAACTCAGTGAGATATCCTTGTTTCAATAGATGATCCACTTCACTTTGTAAGAATCTACATTCTGAAGTTTTATGCCCGTGATCATTATGGAATTCGCACCAATGGTCTGGATTGCGTCTATTTGGATTTGACCGGATCTCTTTTGGCCATCGTACCTTATCTCCCATGCTCCTCAAAACAACTACGAGCTTGGAGGTAGTGACATTAAAGTTATATCCACCGAATCTTGCCTTTAAACTTATGTCATCATCTTGTGATTCTTGTTTGATTCGGTCATTCCTGAACCTTGATGGAGAACCAGATTCCCTGTTCCTCGATTTTTGATCATATCGTTGACTATCTTGCTTTGACCGTGAGTCTTTCCCTGCAGGTCCCATATATGGATCGTACCTATTTTTACCTGATCTTTTTTCGGTTTCTGATCTCCTGGGATTGCTCCTTTCTTCATGATGAAACTGAGGTACGATATCTTCTTCAATTTGCAACTTCATACTATACCTGTTATAAACGTCGTTCCACGTGGTTGCAGGGAATTCTCGAAGGCTTTCTTTAAGTCTTCTCGTGGCTTCTGAGCTTTTGTCATTTAAGTTTCTTGCAAAAGCTATTGCATCCCATTTATCAGGTACACGAGGTAAAGTCATTCTTTCACGTTGGAATCTATCAACAAAATCCCTGAGCAACTCGGAATCCCCTTGTTTGATTTTGAAAATATCCTCCATTCTTTTCTCAACCTTTTGAGCTCCCGAGTGTGCTTTAATAAAAGAATCTGCAAGCTCAGCAAAAGAATTTATAGAATTTTTAGTTAAGAGAGAATACCAGGTTAATGCGCCCTTGGTGAGCGTTTCTCCAAATTTCTTGACCAGTACTGATTCGATTTCTTGTTTAGTCAAGTCATTGTCTTTCACGCCTGTTGTAAATGCAGTTACGTGGTCACGTGGATCTGTTGTACCATCGTATTTTGGGATGTCGGGCATTTTGAACTTTTTGGGAATTGGAAGGGGAGCAGCACTCGGCTTCCAAGGTTGTTGTGAATATTTGTCCATATCCACTCCTTTAATTACAGGTGGAACTCCGGGGATTTGCTCGATGCGCTCATTCTGTTCCTTAAGCTGTTTATGCAAAGTTAGTACTAAATTTTGCAAATGAGAATTATTTAAATTACCTGGTTCTCCTTCCTGTGGTTCACTGTGGGTTCCTCCATTTCCAGAATTAACAAGGCCAGAACGAGGATTTTCCTATGTATTATTATTAGGCGTAGGTGTGGATGGGGCAACAGGTAATCGACTAACTAGAGCCTGAAGAGCTTTGCTAACCCATGCATCAATTACTTTTTGTAAAGCTTCATCTGCCCCTTCAAAATGTTCAGATTTCTCAGCACGACATTCAGGAGTGCCTTCACGAGATTGACGTGGTAAATTTTGAGGGGAGGGAACCATATCAATGTTCTGTAAATCTCCTTGATTTGATGGGTTTGATTTTCATGGTTTCCCAAGGTGTTTTCACTGTTGTTGTTGTTGTTGTTGTTGTTTGACATGACGATAACAACACATAGAATGTAGCTTAAAAGAAAAGATTATTAGATTCCCGGTAACGGAACCAATTTGTTTAACCAAAAATCCGAGTCTTTGGTCAAAGCTAGAAATAAAGAGAAATTCGGGTTACTGATAATTAGGATACGAAAATAATAAAAGATTTTTGAGTACGATGATAAAGCAGTAAATAATTTTGTATTTCAGTAAAATCTCAATAATCTTTTGTGTCTACAGATGTCGAGTCCTTCTCCTTTTATAGTTGATTCTAGGAGAATGTGTAATGCCTTTGTCTTAATGAGGCAATTATGAGCAATAAATGACATTAAAAGAAACGTTACTCAATCATTCCTATTAAATACAAATTCTCTAACGTATTTGATATTTAATGCTGAATTTGGACTATTGTGCGTCATCAAATTCATATCTTCAATCCCTTCCGATCTTCGGGTTTTAAATGACTTATATAGGTACGAAACTCGTGCCTTTTGAATGGCGACTCGTGCCTATTTAACTTTCTTCTCTCCGTATCTATTGTCGCTCGTGCCTTCTTGGTTGATTACCATGTTTTGACCATTTGACCAGTCCACGTGTCATGACACGTCATCTTCAATATATAAATCCAGTTTTTTCCCAATACACCTTCATCAGATGATGAAATTCCCAATAGCAGATGGTGTGAAAATGGTATACGGAGAACAACACGCTGCAAAAGAAATATTTTCAGTCGATGAAGTGACGCCGATTCCAGTGCCTTCGACCTCGGAAAATCGAGGGCCAAAGATAAACAGGCGGCCAAAGAGCAATCACCGATTCCAGTCCTGATTGAGCCGGAGGAACATGTAATCGAAGAACAAGAAGAGGATTTCCTTACTCCTCGAACTTTCATTGTCCTCGAAGAGTCAGACGCAACCAAGTCAACGGTCGAGTAACTGGAACAGGTCATACTGATCGAGTACATGCCCCAGAAAAAGGTATACTTGGGAATGGGATTAACCCCTTAACTCAGGAAAAAACTCATTCAATTTCTTATCGATAATACGAATTGTTTTGCTTGGTCCCATTTAGACATGACAGGGGTCCTGCCAGAAAGAAGAACGCACTGGCTAAGCATCGAGCCCAAGTTCAAACCCAGTAAAGCAAAAAAGGAGGCCCCAGTCCGAGGTGAAGCATGCATTCATAAAGGATGAGGTAACCAAGCTTCTTCAAGTACGGTCTATTCGAGAGGTAAAATACCCTGAGTGGTTAGCCAACATAGTTGTGGTTCCTAAAAAGGGAAACAAACTTAGAATGTGCGTAGATTATAAGGATTTAAATAAAGCATGCCCTAAAGACTCTTTTCCACTGCCTAACATCGATCGCATGATCGATGTCACAGCCCGACCACGAGATCCTTACCTTTCTCGATGCCTACTCCGGGTACAATCAGATTCAGATGAACTCGAGGGATCAAGAAAAGACCTCATTTATCACTAAGTTTGAACTTTTTGTTACAACATAATGCCCTTTGGGCTAAAAAATGTAGGAGCTACATACCAACGCCTAGTTAACAAAATATTTGAGGAACAGATAGGTAAAATCAATGGAAGTTTACATTGACGATATGTTGATTAAGTCCCTGCGCGCAGAGGACCATTTAACTCATTTGCAGGAAACATTCAAAATCTTGAGGAAGTACAACATGAAGCATAACCCGAAAAAATGTGCATTTGGATTCGCCAACAGGATGGATAGCCGCCTTGGGTCGATTCATTTCGAGGTCATCAGATCGAAGTCATAGGTTCTTTTCCTTGCTAAAAAAGAAAAAGGATTTCACATGGACCCCAGAATTCCAACAAGCCATAGAAGAATTGAAGCGATACTTATCTGCTTCATACCCCAAAGGTTGATGAAAAGATTTACTTATATTTGGCAGTATCTGAGATAGCAGTATGTGGGGTATTAGTTCGAGAAGAGCAAGGTATGTAATTCCCTGTTTATTATGTAAGTCGAACTCTAGGAGATGCTGAAACTAGATACCCTCACTTAAAAAAATTAGCACTTGCATTAACAAGTGCATCTAGAAAGTTAAAGTTATATTTCCAGTGTTACCCAATATGTGTGATAACCACTTATCCTCTCCGAAATATTTTGAATAAGCCCGAACTATCAGGCCGATTGGCCAAATGGGAACTCGAACTCGGCGGGTATGATATCGAATATCAACCCCGAATGGCCGTCAAGGCTCAAATCTTGGCTGACTTAGTGGCCGATTTTATGCCGACCCTCGTACCCAAAGTGAAGAAAGAACTTCTACTAAAATCGGGTACATCATCGGGGGTATGGAACCTTTTTTCACGGATGGTGCCTCGAATGTGAAAGGGTCCGGGCTCGACATTGTTTTGAAGCCACCAACATGTAGTACTATTGCAGGTCTCGAGCTAGCTAAAAGCTTGGGGGTAGAAGTCATTGAAGCCAAGTGTGATTCACTATTTGGTGGTTAATCAAGTGAACACAAGTTTTGAAGTTCGAGAGGATAGGATGCAACAGTACTTGGATAAGCTGCAAGTAAATTTGCACCGCTTCACGGAGTGGACTCTAGATCATGTGCCTCGAGAACAAAATAGTGAGGCTGATGCACTTGCTAATTTGGGGTCATCGATTGAAGAAGATGATATCGTCCCAGGGACTGTCATCCAAATTGTCGAAGTCTATGATTGAAGAGGGTCATGCCGAGATAAATTCTACAAGTTTGACTTAGGATTAGAGGAATAAGTATATCGACTATTTGAAAAATAGAAAACACCCATCTAACCACAAAGAGTCAAGGGCTCTACGAACCAAGGTTGCTAGGTTCACATTAGATGAAGATGGAACATTGTACTGGAGGACGTTTGATGGACCATTAGCAGTATGTTTAGGGCCGGGGGACACCGATTATGTTCTACAAGAAATCCACGAAGGTACTTTTGGTAATCAGTCCGGCGCCAAGTCTTTGGTCCGCAAAATTATTACAGCAGGGTATTACTGGGATAGCATGGAAAAGACACTAAGGAGTTTGTTAAAAAGTGTGATAAATGTCAAAGGTTGGCACCAATGATTCATCAGCCTGGAGAGCAACTACACTCAGTCCTGTCCCCGTGGCCTTTCATGAAATGGGGAAGGGACATAGTCGGCCCTCTACCAATGGAACCAGGTAAAGCTAAATTCATTTTGTTTATGACTGACTACTTTTCTAAGTGGGTGGAAGCACATGCCTTCGATAAGGTCAGAGAAAAGAAGTTATCGACTTCATTTGGGACCACATCATGTGACGACTCGGGATACCCACCGAAATTGTATGCAACAATGGCAAGCAATTCATCGCCCACAAGGTAACAGAGTTCCTCGAAGCACACAAAACAAAAAGGATTTTATCAACACCATATCATCCAACCAAGAACGGACAGGCCGAGTCAACAAACAAAACTATCATTCAAAACCTAAAGAAAAGGTTGGACGATGCAAAAGGAAAATGGAGAGAAGTTCTACTCGAGGTCCTTTGGGCATATCGATTGACATCAAAGTCCAGCACGGGGGCTACTCCATTCTCTTTAGTATACGGCTCCGAGGCCTTAATCCCGGTCGAAGTTGGAGAACCTAGCGCCAGGTTGCGACATGCGTCGGAGGAGTCAAATCACAAGTCTATGAATACTAGCCTCGAGTTATTGGATAAAAACAAGAAGCAACACTTGTTCGAATGGCCGCACAAAAGCAAAAAGTCGAGAGATACTATAATAGAAGGACCAACCTTCGGCACTTCGGAATCGGGGACTTAGTTCTACGGATATTCACCCTCAATACTCGAGACCCGAATGAAGGAAATAGGCCCGAATTGGGCAGGAACGTACCGAGTTATCGGAGTTGTCGACAAAGGATCTTACAAACTTGGCACGATAGAAGGAGAGCAATTGTCAAACAATTTGAATGTATCACTACTTAAACGATATTACTGCTAAGGTATGGCACCTTTCCATACAAAGACCTTGGGTTTTAAAGCATGCATTGCACTCTTTTTACCTTGGATCGAATTTTATCCCAAATGGGTTTTTCCGACGAGGTTTTTAACGAGGCAACAACTATGTGCTACCTAAGGAGAACTCAATACTATCCAAGCCTTCTTTTCAATCAACCTCGAATACTGGGGGGCATCACCCTCGGAGATTATAGTTTTGAGGAAAATACTTTACTCCAAAGAAGGCATCGATAGGAAAACTTTGTAATGGACCAAATGGTCAAATGAACCGTGTCCATATAGAATAGTTGAGCCCCGACGGCAAAACATGTACGCATGTATCAAATTACTCAAAGAAGCATTCTTTCTATATCAAAAAACACTTCGTGTCTCAAAGAAATTTGCTACTATACAAACATCATACTTGTGATTTTGCAAGAAATGGCTCAAGGTAAAAAAATGCGAATACACCTCAAATACTTGGGGACTGTTATCGACAGTCAATGCTGTAGACATGTGATTTTTGACCCTCCCCGAGATTTCACCCATTTTAGCGTAAAATAGTGAGTTTAGGCCTAATATCGATATTTCAATTAGTTTTGACTCTTTTACTTTATTTTATCAAAAAAATGAAAATTACAAAAATATTGCTTCTTTTTAGTTGCTTTTAGTTTATATACCTTTCGTAAAAACTAAAAAATACAAAAAATAGTACCTTATTTTTATTTTAATATGATATTTGAAAATACCAAAAAAATAGGTTTGTTTTAACAGTCAGTCTTATTTTAATAGTTATTTTACTTAAGTAGGATTGTTTGTTTGGACCTAGCCCATAACAACCCAAGCATCATACCCCTTAACCTAAAAAACCCTACAAATACCTAGACCTAGACCTAGCTAAAAAAAGGATCCCTATACAAAAAAGGGACAGCCGCAATTCCTAAAAAATGGAGAAAGTGGCAGCCACTTCCCCACCGGTTAATTGACGTGCTCCGACTTCCGGCAATCTCATCTACTCGTACAACTCAGCAACTCACAAAATATCATCAACACCTACTCTTCAAAGGATAACTCTCTCAGGAAAAAATGATGATATTGTAAGACGTCTACGGTGTTCATCTTGCTTGGAAGATTTGCATTCAGTTAATTTTGTTGTCGAGGCTATTGCTGAATCCGAACAAGTGAAGAAATCTTTATTTGCCAACTTGGATAAGATTGTAAAGAGCTCTGCTATTTTGGCTTCTAATACAATCTCTATATCCACTGCCTCCTCACGATTTTGATTCATAGACTTCTTAAAAATTCCTTCTCACGTGGAGCTTCCAGTAGACTTACGAGCTAGCTCATTATTTCCTTTAAGCAGAATTATTGTTGTTTGAGGAAGTGGGAGTCCGAGTTTGAGCATTCCAGTGCCGATTTGAGGTTCCGGTTCGTGAGTTCGGTGTTTCAGTCCAAGGATTGTTGCCTTGTTTAGCCCGATTGATTTACAATTTTCAGCTTTGTTCATCAATAAAAGGTTCAATTCTCAATTTTCATTCTCATTTCATTTTATTACAATAGCTTGGTGCGCGTGTTAGTTGATTTGTGATTCAACGTTGTTTGGGTAGCATGTCTTAGTTTTCATTTAAATTGTTTTAATTAGTTTTTATTTCGATTGTGATATATGTAGTCTTGTTTCTTGAATAAATGCTTTAAATCGGGTAGATTGAAAACTGGAGTTGTTTCTTTCTTGGCAAGGAATAAGAATGGGTCGTAAGGTAGGTTTTGGACCTTAAGAAATCTGGCCAAGTAATAGATCACGTTAGCTAGCCTATTTGCTCCCCAATAATATCTTGTTCATAATTTTGGCATCACAACAATCTCAAAGATTAGAAAAAATTCAAATGTGCTAGTACGCTATAGGCACTTATTAATAAATAAATTATTGTGATTACGTACACGTACGCATGACATAGTTACGATACCAATAAATAAATAAATTGAGGTATGCGTTTGTGCAACTTTGGCTAAACTTTGTTAATAATAATAAGCGTGATTAATTGTGGACACATATGCGTGACAGAACACATATGCGTGACATGATTTTTAACGCGCCATATGAAATGAGTACACATACACGTGACTCATTCTTCTAGATAACTCCCTATTTAGGAATAATTAAGCAAATAAAAGTGGTAAAAGGTAAAATGCACATAGGTTCTAAAGTACGTAATTAAACAATTTAATTAAGCCAGGTATGATTAAAGCGACCGTGCTAGAACCGCGGAACTCGGGAATGTCTAACACCTTCTCCCGGGTTAACAGAATTCCTTACTCGGATTTTTGTGTTCGCAGACCAATAAGAGTCAACTTCCTTGATTCGGGATTTTAAACCGGTGACTTGGGACACCATAAATTATCCCAAGTGGCGACTCTAAATTTGAATAGATAATCCCGTTTCGATTGTCACTTAAATTGGAAAAACTCCCTTATACCCTTTCCGGGGGTAAGAAAAGGAAGTGCGACAGCTCTGGCGACTCTGCTGGGGATAAGAACCCATAATTTCTGGTTCAGGGTTCAAGAATTCGAGCTTGTTAATATGATTTTATTTGGCTTTATTTATTGTTAATATTACTATATTTTGTGAACCTTTTGTGCTAATTGCTATCTATTTACCGCTTTGATATTATTTGAATTGTATATAACTGTCTTCTTATGCCACCCCTCCGAGTCTTATGAAAATGGTGCACACGTTCGAGTGGCCCACTTTTTTTGTAGAAGTTATACCAAATAGAATGAGGCTGGACCAACAACAAGGCCGGGTAGACTTCAATTCTCCCGGTACATTGCCCCTCTTCGGCTCGAGTTGTCCGCTCGGGTAAGCCATGTCAAGAACACAACCCCAGGTTTTAAAACCTAGAAAAATACAGCCTCATGCCGGATCTCTAGTAGGAACGTTTGTTTGCATCACGTGCATTTGACTTTAGGGACTCAACATAGGGATTGGGTCTGTTTAGAACAGGTGTACCCAAAAATAACAGACCATCCTGATGCATCCTATGCGCTATATATTGCAATCTTCAATGGTAAAAGGGTTATATGGCGGACCAATGATAGTTAAGGGAAAATAAAAAAAAATAAAAAAAGAGGATGAAGTGTGAAAATAGGGCCCAATTATGTTTTCTTAAGAAAAAGACACAAAAAATAAAACATGAAAAATTCAAAAACGATTTTGCACATTTTCATCATTTTTTTTTCGAAAATCAAAAATAAAAAAACGGGAAGAAAATCCAAAAAGAGTTTACATGTGTCATCATTTTAAAAAAAAAAAAAGAAAAAATATATTTTCTCTAAATTAGTTATTTTTTAAAATTCTCGCCCGTATCCAATCTGCCCAAACTACGCATACCTGATTCTCGTCTTTCGGGGCATGATACGTAGGCAACCCACATAGGATCTAGTCTTCCTAGTGAGTCTTAGGTTCTTGGCTTCGCGGGGTTTAAGCCAAATCTTGCATTTTAGCCACTTTTAGCCACATAGGTTAATTTTTTAAAAATAATCACAATCATGTTTTGATGTGTCCAACATGAAGAGTTATTGTCTCACTTAGCGTTCTAGGTCTTTAACTTCCTTTGGTCTTAATTTTCTCATACAGGTGTAGATTTACTTATCGAAGTTTGAGCATGACAGACGCTCTAGGACCATCCAATCAGGATCGCTCATTCAGGAGTTGCTTTTTATGTTTTGAGTATGTTTTTCTTTTTATGTCGTCTTTTACCTTCTAGTTTTGTACAGTAATGTCGAGTCTTTTGTTATTGTATTTCCTATTTTGTATTAAAAAAAGATGTGTAATAAATCAAAAATCCAAAAAAAAAAATTGTATTTTTATATTTCTGTTAGATATTTTCTTTAGAATACTAACTCTAGAAGTTCAAAAAATC
The DNA here is from genome assembly GCF_000715075.1 of Nicotiana tabacum. Lineage (NCBI taxonomy): Eukaryota > Viridiplantae > Streptophyta > Magnoliopsida > Solanales > Solanaceae > Nicotiana > Nicotiana tabacum. The sequence continues at coordinate 129,556,816 of NC_134095.1, forward strand.
TTTGTGGTTTTTCTTAGGAAATTAATATCTTGAACTCAAAATAAAAATTGCTGTTATATTTCCTTTTTCTCCATTAAGACTAAAAATTCAAAAAAAAAAAAGAGAATTTTCTTTTAGTACCTCTTTAAAAGTTTTCATTAAGATATTAATTCCAAAAATCCAAAAAGATTTTCTTTTGAGGTTCTTCTTTGGGAAATTGATGAAAAATGACTTAAAAAAATTCTTTTATTTTTACTAGAACTTTAGGACATTGTACATAGAAGAAAAAAATAACATGCTTTATCTTTGGTTTATCTTCAAAGTTTCTCCCTTAGGTAATCAAACTGAAATCTATTTTTTTTTTATCCTTTTCATTTCTTGGTTTGAAATCTTTCTTTCAGGATATCAAACAAAAATCAAAATATTTTTCTTTGGTTTATTTTTTAGATTTCCTTCCTAAAAAAAAGAATCAAATATTTTTCTCTTGTCGAGTTGTTTTCCTTAATAATTTCCTATAGAATATTTGTTTCAAAAAGAAAAAAAAGCAAAAAAAAATGTATGATCGTTAAGCTTGAGTTTAAAATAGGTTATAGATCATTAAGTCTAGAAAATTCAACTTACATAGGGTTCTCGTCAGGGTAGTCATTAAGGTAAAAAAAAGAATGTTAGTTTGTTTACTTTATTCCCGATCCTCTCGAACTACGCAAAGATCTGATTCATGCGGCGTCATAATACGTAGGCAACTTACATAGGGTTCGATCGAATCATTTTTTTATTAAAAGAAAAAAAAAAGAAAGAAAAAAAGAAAAAAGGAAAAAAGAAAAAAAAAAGAAGAAAAAAAGAGAGAGATGAAATTATGGGATGTGAGAAATGAGAGGAAAGAAAAGAGTGATGATAAGAAAAAAAAGGAAGGAAAATGAGCAAGACAAGAAGTGCTAGAAAAGAAAGGAAAAAAGAAGATTCAAATAGACAAATTGGGATGATGCGAAGTGACCTTGTGACCCTCGAAGTCATTCTTGAACCGTTAATTGTTGCTAGGTGCATTGCACGTAATGTGATATTTTTAGCTGTTAAATGCCCTAACGCTAACATGATGACTTCATTTTGTTCCTCTTTGTTATCCTCATTATAGCAGAAGGGTGGTTGGTTTGTGGTTCTTAAACTGGTAACTCTTCCATACAACACAAGGTCAAAGAGCAAGGTAGCCATGGCTAGCAAAGACTTGGACATAGGAGTTGTTGACCCGTCGAGGGAGTTTGTGGAGTCGGAGTCTGAATTGAAAGGGGAGGTCCAAATGTTGAAATAGCAGATGACAGAAATGTATCAGTCTTGGATCAGGGGGCATCCTCCACCTTCATTCCCTGCTAACTACACTGAAAACCCTGCAATTATCCCACCACTATCACAAATCCAGATTCCCACTGCTGCTGATATCACCCCACAACCTTTTCACACTCTACCCACCAAAACCACCTTATATCCATCTCCTTTGGCCACTCAGGCTCTGGTAGCTCCTCCTCCAGCTACTTTTCCTCGATCCTCTAATGAGATTGTGTTCAAAGTCCTCGATGCCCAACACTATGCTCCAGAACCAATTTTCAAGGTCTCGGGTCCATACTCTTACGCTCCTTATTTTGAGCCTCCCGGTGAGACTGCAAAGCCTATTAACACAGTGGAGCAAAATGAGATATCCAGAAAGCTGAAAGGGTTTAAGATGCCAAAGTTTAATTTGTATGATGGGCATGGAGATCCAGTAGCCCATTTGAGGGGTTATTACAGTGAAATAAGAAGTGTTGGCGGGAAAGATGAGTTGTTGATGGCGTATTTTAGTGAGAGCTTGACTGAGGCAGCTTTGGAATGACATACTCGTCAAGTTGTCGGTAAGTGGCATACATGGGATGACATGGCTCGAGATTTTGTGCGACACTTTCAGTACAATATAGACATTGTCCTAGACCTCTCCTCCCTATCTTAGATGGAAAAGAAACCCAAGGAAGGTTTTAGGAAATTTTGGTTCAGATGGGACGAACAAGTTGCTCGGGACAGTCCTCCCATTAATACAAAGGATGTCACTAAGTCCCGCCAACGACATGATCCAGTGGGCATTCCTGCTAAACGCTTTAAGCCTCAATACCGACCCTATGAATATCCACATACTCCAAATAATCCTTCCCAGTGCTACTTTCCTCCACAAAATTGCTAAGGTCATGCCTCACCTTCCTAGTACTCTATCCACAATGCACCGCCATATGCTCCACACCCACGAGATTCGCAATAGCTTGCACCACCTTCACAAATATTGTACCCGACTCCTCAAGCATGTCAACCACCTACTCGTAGGAGGTTCCAACTGAGGTCGGAGTACAAAATGAAAAGACAGCAGGAAAAAGAAAAGACTTTCACTCCTTTTGGAGAATCATATGCCAGTTTGTTCCAAAAGTTGAGGCAATTGGACATGTTGAAGCCGATTCAGATAAAAATGCCGAACCCTCTTCCAAAGAATTTTGATTATTCTCAAAGGTACGCATATTTCTCTAATGCCCCGGGTCATAGCACAGAAAAGTGTTGGCATCTGAAAAGAGCAGTTCAGAAGCTTATTGATGCAGGTGACATTATCGTGCAAAATCCAAATGCATCGGATACTAACCAAAGTCCATTGCCTATTCATAATGAGACACATGAGGTGGGCATGATTTGTGTTGAAAATGATTATGAAAACTCTTCTGAGTTCCTTGGAAGGCCACTTGCTGCAAAGTTTTCAACTCTATCAGTCTCGGTTCCAGAAGTTGATCTTAAGAACGAGTTGGCGAAAGGGACCCAAAAGCAATTTGCTAAGGTCAAAGTGATGGAGACTTGTGAAGTTCCTAGTACTGTTGATGCAGAGCTCAGTGGCTAAGGTTTTGAGCCTGGTGATTGGAAAGATGCTCCTTGCTTGGCTAGCCAGGGAGGAGTCTTGGTGGTTTATTTCTGTTGTCATTTCTGTTGTCCGGTTTATTTTAGGGTTGTAATCCGGATATTGTCTTGTGACTCAAACCCTTCTATCCTTTTATTTTGCCTAGTTCATTTAGTCGTAGTACCCCTTTTGTGTTATTTAGGTTTTTCCAGGGTCGTAACCCCAGTGTGTTTTACTTGTCTTGTTGTTCAAACCCTTTCACCGTCTGTCTAATGCAATTTTCTGTTTTTTGGTACTTATAGTCATTTTTGTTTTGTCCTCTTTTCTAGTTCGTTTCATGCTGGCTCTAGTGACATGACATGCACGCATAATTCTAGGCCTCGTCTTAAGAGTTAGTTTAATCATGAAGCAATGAAACACGTTTTGAAGATGAACATTTGAGGGAGATAAGTACAAATTTGGACATTTTGAGATCATTTGAAGCCCGAACTGTGTGAAACTAGAGCAGATAATTTGGAAAGTTAATAGAATGACAAGAATTTGTTACAAGAAGAGTGTATCCCGGACAATTTGAAGCGAGCAGTTTTGAGTTCAGTGCACCTCAATTTACAAGATAAAGTCAAGAGAGTTTGCTCCTCATTGATGGAGGATATCCATTGTGAAGAGGGAATCACCCAACGAGGGTTCTGTACTTGACAAGGCACTAAAAAAAGTGGAAATCATATCAGTGATATCAATGCCAAAGCTGTAAAAAAAATGTTGTGTGTGCTCTTCCTTTTTCATTTCAAGTTGCATGTATTATACTTGTCATTTTCAGGGATTGGGAGGCCCTCTTTCAGCTACCCAAACACTTATACCATTCGATACCCTTTTGAGCATGTGCTGAATTCCTTGACCTCCCCTCTTTTGGAATCAAGTTAGAGTCATAAATATCTTTAAAAAAAACCTCATGTCCCTATAGATTTGTTTCAGAAAATTCATTCAAAAAGAGAAATTCAAAAGAAAAGAAAAGAAGAAGAAGGATAAAGAAAAAAAAGAAGAAGAAAAAAAAAGAAAGAAAAGAAGAAAAAAAATAGCAACAACAAAATGTATCTTTGTGAACTACGTTTGATCTGATTCTTATCACCACAAGATATGTAGGCAGTCTTACGATTCGGTCATACCAAATAAAATATTTCATAATCCCACAAAGTCAAGAGTGAGGCGGTTGTTCTTAGAATCAAATTATTTTGTTTTAAAAATTGGGGCAAAGTTTTGAAATGGATTCCAAAAGTTGTAAATAAATTAACCATGTTATCTTAGTTGTTTTGAGTCTTTATGATATTCTTTCTTTTTAACCTTGTCCAAAAGCCACATTACAGTCCAAAAAAGACTTCCCAGATAATTTTTAAGAGTGCCGAGCTAGACATGCCAGGAACACATGATGTTTTTACTGTGGTTAATGCCTTGTCATCTGTGGAATTAGAGGAAATAAAAAGAAAAGAACAAAATGAGAGATTCTTATTGGTGAAAATCTACATCGGCACCATAAGATGACGGTGAGCTGAGAGAAAGAACAAAATAAGCGAGGCTTGATGGTGAAAACCCTTCGGGCGCTACAAGTCAAAAAGGATCGTGAATCAGATTGGATAATCGGAGCATTGAAGCCAGTTTCACGATTCAGGGGTATAACAAGAGTTGAACATCAGATTTGCTTGACAGATTAGGCCACAGGTGCATGTCATGGTCATTAGAGTTGGTATCCACATCTAATAAGTTTCTACTTTGTAGTTTTCTTGTTAGGAATCATCTCTTTCCATTGTCCTTTACTCTGTTCCTTTTGTCTTGTTTACTCCCTCTTCTTGAGTCTGTTTGGTTAGAACAAGTGAGAAATGACTTCAAAATTTGCCACCAGCTTTCTAATTGCACAAAACGGGATCTGGCTAGCACATCAAAATGGCATAAGTCAGGAAAGAACAGCGTACGCACTGAGTTGGTAACAATCAACATGCTTTGGGATTCATTTAAAATACAAAGGTTTGGTATATGTCAATTCATGAACAATGCAACAGATAGAGGGTGTTTGGTTTGAACGTATAAAAAGTATTTTCTGTGATAAGGTTGATAGAGAAAGTGGTTAACCAATAACAAGCAAGGTCTTCCAAGTGGATTTCAAAGTTATCATGGCAAGTGAAGGAGCAATAGACCTCAAGGCCAAGGCCAGTGGTTTAAGTCAGGAAAGAACAGCATGCGCACTGAGTGGATGGCAATTTACGTGCTTTGGGATTTAAGTGAAACACAAAGGTTTAGTATATGTCAATGCATGAGCACAATGCAACAGATGAATGGTATTGGGTTTGAACGGATCAGAGGTATTTTTCGTGATAAGGGTGATAGAGAAAGTGGTCAGTCGATAAACAGGAAAGGTTTTTCGAGTTGAAATTGCAGTTATCATGGGAAGTGAAGGAGCAATCTCCCTCAAAGTCAAGGCCGCAAACAACCCACCATGTTTAAACTCACAAGTTTTCTTTGATTGAAACAGGAGCAGGAAATTTTGTTTGTTCCGGAGAAATCCTCCGTGAGGAAAGCAGGTGCCAGATAGGCTCGACAGTAAGTTTCTAATACCCTCCTGGATAACGGGATTTAGTAAGTTCTGAGACCCTCGCAAGTGACATGGTCTGGCGAGAGTTTTACTTTTGGGAAATATAATTTAGCATTTAAGTTTTTCACTTTAGAGATGAGACTTGGTTTGAAATTTTTTAGGATAAGGGAATTTAGCTTATAACTTATTTTGATAACAAGAATTGGTTAACACTCACAAATGTTCCTAATATCAAACTGGGCAGAAAAATTTCTTTTGTTTCGTCTGTTTTGTTGTAATCAGGACCCATCTGGAGAACAAGGAAAGACAACACGAGTTTCAAGAAAAGGACAATTCAGGTTCAGCAATCAGGCACCCCCTGAAGAACAAGGAAAGACAGTTCAAAGAAGAAGCAGTCTCAAGAGAAAGTAGTTCAGGGTCAAGAAATCAGGTGCCCACCTGGAGAACAAGGAAAGACGGCACAAGTTCAAAGGAAAGTGGGTCAAGTGTTGTGCCCCTTTTTTCTAGAGCGAAGTCGGGTTTATGACATTTGGAGGGACAACTCATTCCTTTTGGGAATTGGGTTTGCGTTTGAAGAGTTGCCACCTAATGATTAGGGTGTGTTAGGACACCAAAGAGTTTGATTTTGAATAACCAGAGATTAGGGTAAGGGCTTGAAATTATTCCAAGGGGAAGGTGTTAGGCACCCCTCAGAATCCACTAGTGTGGTTCCCGACCAGACAATTATTGTGAATTTGGTGTGCAATTAACATATAGACAAATATGGCTCAAATAAAAAGAGGTTTCATATAATGGTTTGCAAATAAACAAAGTTTGGAAGAACAAAGAAAGCTGATTTTTAACGAAGGAGTTGAAATGATAAAAGGAATAAAAAAATAAGGGAAAGGGGTCCTAGGTTTATTAACAATATGGATCACCCCACACAATTCCCGGTAATCACTCCTCAATAAGGGGCTACATGTGACATTATCGCGTGGTCATCATATCCATATCTACCCTTCCCACCCTGTTAAGGTCTTTAAAGCGCATATTGGTCTCATTTACTTATTGCATGCAATTGCCCGTCCCAATCCTATCAGTCTCGGAGGCATTTAGGGCTACTAATCCTAAAATGGAGGGATATTAGGCTTATTTCTAATTTCAAAGGAAAAAAATCTAAGGCGACATACAAAACACGTATGCAAATTGGGGAAAACATATAACAAACAGAGACTCAGATATACCTCCTTGAAAAAAAAACACATAATTGGCATGACTTACACATACTATTTAGGTCTGATTTAAAAGGTATTAAAGACGAGTGAGAGGAAATTTTTGAGGCAGTTTCAGCTTATCACATAACTCAGATAAGAAGTTCGAATCAGGCCTGCATGATGGTTGTAATTATTAACAAAAGCATATTCAATTTTTATTACCCTAAGGTTTGCCTAAGTGTTTGAACAGGGGTCCTATAGGCATGGTATCTACTGGATTCAGAAAGCAATGAAACAGTAAGGCTCGAAATGAACTGTTTGAATGCATACTCGTTAAACTTGCTAAGTGATAGAATCAGATTATTAAAAGAGAGGCAGGATTTAAACGAATTGATTAAACGTCCTGTGGCTGATAGTAGCCATTATTACCGGTTTTATGTCTAACACAGAGTGAAGCGAATCAGATTTTATTAGAAAATCCTATAGGCATGCTTTCTATACGTTGCTGATTTTAAAACCTTATGGACTTGGTATCTAAATGCGAATCTTGTTTTAAACCTTATGCAGAATTGAACGTTTCTGTAGGCATAATACTATATGAAGTTAAATATGCAGAATCCTATGGACATGATTTCTGTATGAAGTTAAATATGCAGAATCCTATAGACATAATTTCTATATGAAGTTAAATATGCAGAACCTTATAGATATGATTTCTAAGATAAGTTTGAATATGTAGAATCCTATAGACATGATTTCTAGATGTAATTGAATATGCAGAATCCTATAGATATGGTTTCCATATGAGGTTGAGTATGCAGGAATATAGTAGTCCTATAGTCATGATTTCTACCCTTTGCATACATAGTTACCTACCCTTTTTCACTAACCAACCCCAAATATTTGTTACAAATTATTACAAACCATAATAAATAAAATTAAATCCAAATACAAATAAAAGTACAGCTAGAGAAAGCCTGATTTTGACTTCCTCTCTGAGTTACAAGATAAACCCAACTCAAAGACCATTGATCCAAAGTCTTTCTCCAATTTGAGTGTATCAGAGTTCCCTAAGAGCCTCAATGGGACTCCGGGCAGTGCATACACCCAAATTGTATTATCAGAATGGGGATAAGTGTAGTGTGGAAGGGCCAACCCTCAAGTGTCCAAGTTCAGAGGGAGCTTAAAGGGTCCCAAGGCAAGGCTCACAAGAGGGGGGCAGAACTTAAAGTCTAAGAGAGAGTGCAAGTGAGGAGCATAGTTCTGGGGGATAAAGGAAAGGGAAACAACTATAAACAGGTACGCAAAAGGGGTTCAGAGAAATATGGAACTTGCAAAGAGTCCAGGTACTTAGACATTTAGCTAATTCTGGGCATGTACATAAATAGAGAGTGTTGTTATGCTTATAAATCAACAAGAATACACAACATAGGATAGTGACATGGAGGTTATGATTCCAGGGGAATCAAGTTTGAGCCATAGACAATAATACTTGATACTGTCATGCCTCAAACAAACCATTAGCATCTAACACATTAGTGTAGGGGATTTGGGATTCATAATAGGAAGGAAACTACAGCATGCTAAAGTAAATTCTAAACTAAACACAAGCAATAGGCCGACATGCAAGTGAAGCTTTTAAATAAACACATTGTTGTGGTTGCTGAAAACCTTAATCAGGACAAACCAGTTTCAAAGAAGCAAAACACAGCAGTAGCAGCACTTGAAAGAAAATAAGACACAGTACAAGTAACAAGAGAGAGTGCTTTTTGAATGTGAGTGTGAGTTCAGAAAACTTAGAATGTCCGTGTGTGTTTGTGTCAATGAAAGAGCATGGTATTTATAGTTTGAAAATAGGCTGAGAATAAGGCAAGAAAATAACCATGTACCAATTAAAATTAGTCAGTAGAAGAACTTTCTTTAATTAAGGAGTTCGAACTTAAACGGTAATGAACAGAAATCATTTAAGGAAAAAGATCAAATAAGCATCTTGTGCAAAGTAGACAATTAGGGGTAAATATATAGGAGTTTAATTAAGGGAAGGATCTTTGAAATACACGGTTATATAAATAAGATAAGAATCAATCAGTACATAGTAAATCAAGGAGTCAGATATTCGAAATTACTGGTTCATGAATAAACCAAGTCAGAAAGGCTAAGGAAAGTTTTCAAATCAAACCTAGAAACAGGGAAATTAGTAAAACAAGGAAAGCATCAATAAGACTTACACAAGGAGGTCTGAAATCAGTCAAAAATTGAAAGTCATTTTAGAGGGGAATCTCAACATATATAAAGAGCACACAAGTATTAGGCATACAAGGCTAAATTTAGGATAAAGAAAAGTGTCATGCAATTGCAAAATCAGTAAGTAGTGGACTATAGGAACATGGTAGTCACATAGGTCAGTTTCAGTAACTCAGCAATGGAGAAGGGAGATAGTATCAAATAGCATGCAAAGGGTCCAGTAGAAAGACCTTAGAAGAGTTTAGCAGGGATTCAGAATCATATAAAGAAACAAAAGATTTTGAAATTCAGTCGAGCAACAGATGAAACAACTTCAGAAACCAAATAGATCCAAAGAAATTAGGGTTTCGAAACCAAACAAGTTCAGATATGAAGGACAAGCAAATCACATAGCAAATAGCCTCAAAACTCGAGTGAACTCCCTAAATTTAGGGTTTTCACCATCAATCGAGTATAGAGATGAAAGACAAAAGAATCAGGCTAAAATATCAACGAAGAAAATAAAATCAGAAACCTTAAGAAAGGGCCAGGACTTTTAACATAAAAAAACACAGTAGAAGAACAACATAAGAGACACAGTAGAAGAATCAACATAAGAAACACGGTAGAAGAACATCATAAGAAACACAGTAGAAGAATCAACATACGAAACACAGTAGAAGAACATCATAAGAAACACAGTGGAAGAATCAACATAAGAAACACAGTGGAAGAATCAACATAAGAAATACAGTAGAAGAACGACATGTTAAAAAAATAAGAAAAGCTTCGAAATAACTTAACAAACCCCTAAATCGGAAAATATAAAGGTTTTGAAGGTAAGGTTTTGAAAAAAACTTTAAGAAAACTTTCAAAAAGTTTGGAGAGAACACAGGTCGACAACGGATCTAAAAGAATCAGAAGAATCTCGAAGGTTAGGGTTTCAGAAGAAACCCAAAGGATGAGAAAGGCTTGGAAATCATCAATCTAAGCAGGAGAGGTCGAGATCAGGCTTGAATAGCCATAGCCAGCCTGAGCAAGGTCGAGGATGGCCAGAGACAGCCATAACACTAAAAACATTTGAGGTCTGGACCAAATTTCTTCAAGGTCTGGCCTTGAGGCCATGATAATCGAGCATGCAGGAGTCGTAGGAGGTAGATACATGCCATCAATTGCTTTGGAAGCCCTGGACGTGGTCGATTTTAGGTGGTGATTGAAGGTGGCGGCTAGGGTTTCTGAAAGAGGTTGAGAGAGAATTGGGAGAGGGGGAATTTAAGGGCGGCTTCAGACGGGAAATGATTAGGGTTAGGGGGTAATAGGGGATTAAAAAAGGAAAGGGAAATGAGGACCGTTGATCTGGGAGATCAACGGTTGAGATTATAGAGGGTAGGTGGGAAATGGGTCTGGGTCGGTTTGAATGGGGTTTAGGTCAGGGTAATTGGGTTAGAGATTGGGTTTAATTGAGGGTTAATTTAGGGCTATAATTGAAATAAACAGGGCTAGCATTTCAATGGCCACTTTTCCCTTGTTTGATTTTATAAAAATGGTTAAATAATTTCTGAAAATAAATTAAAGGCACCAAGATGATTAATAATACATAATTATCAAATAAAAAATTACTGGAGCCTATTTTAAAAATATAATTATAATTAAATCTTAGAAGAGACTAATATTGCAATTATATGCAATTTGGCCTAAAAATGCTAAATAAATTTGTAAAAATATGCAAAAATTATATTAGCTATATTTAGTATAAATATGAGAATATACTAAATGAATCACCAAAAATGATAATTTTGGGGATAATTATTGGGTTCTTTTTCTTGATGAAATAGGGCAATAAATTGATTTATAAACCCTTTAAAAATTGGAAAAAATAATGAAACCTTGGGACATACTTATATATGCATATATATGCTATTTTGAAAGTATTTTGTATATTAAAAATATACAGAAAAAAATTGGGGTATCAACAGCTGCCCCTCTTTACCCGGGAAGGATGAAAGAGTTGTCGGGTAAAGATATGATGGCCAATTTTGACCGAATGAAATGGTTCGAGTAGACTTAGGCCATAATCTGGTTTCTGATCTGCCTACATATCCCTGATTTTACTGGAATCAGGCCGTATGTAGTTCGGGATCCATCGGCGGAATATGCTGATGGAGATTTTTCAAGAACGGACGCAATATTCAAGTTGGGGTGAATGGTTTGAAACCTGACAGGGCTACGGGAACTGGAGCGGGATCGCTCCTGACGAGGTGGTCGTTGCTCGCTGGTTTACCTAGAAGTAAGCAATACAAGCATATATTGTATTTACCATGATGCAAATTCCTGTTGGACCATGAAAGTTGTCTTTGGACGGTTAGGATGACGTCCTTAGACCATGATGTCCTAGGCCATGAAGCGTATAATAAAGGATTCGCAAGCCATGAAATGATGCTCTCGGGCTATGAGAATGATGCCTCTGAACTATGATGCCTTTGAATAATGATATGTAAACGATTAAAAGGGATCATTAGGCCATGACATGCTGTTCTCGGTCTATGAAAATGGTGCCTCCGAACAATGATGCCTTTGGACAATTTAGCGATCTTTCAGCCCATGAGATGCAGTATTTGGCGATTTTTCAGCCCATGCAATGCAGTAAGTGGCAATCTTTTAGCCAATGCAAATGTAAATAAGGTGGCGATCTTTCAGCCGATGCAAAAATAAAGTGGCGATCTTTCAGCCATGCAAATGTAAACAAGGTGGCGATCTTTCAGCCATTCAAATGTAAAGGTGACGATCTTTCAGCCATGCAAATAAGGTGGCGATCTTTCAGCCGATGCATATGTAAATAAGGTGGTGATCTTTCATCCAATGCAAAATGAGGTAGAGTGTAACCTCAGAAGGCAGAATGGTAGCCTTATACAATGCTGGTAATGCAGATAGAGGTAGAGCTTAACCTCGGAAGGCAGAATGGTAGCCTTATGCAATGCAAGAAATGCAGATGGAGACAGAGCTTAGTCTCGGAAGGCAGAATAGTAGCCTTATGCAGGAAGTAAAAAGGGCAAACGATAGTAGAGTTTTCTTAGCTGGAATGGTAGCCTTATGCAAGGCAAAAATGCAGATGGAGATAGAGCTTAGTCTCGGAAGGCAGAATGGTAGCCTTATGCAATGCAGATGGAGATAGAGCTTAGTCTCGGAAGGCAAAATGGTAGCCTTATGCAATGCAGAAATGCAGATGGAGATAGAGCTTAGTCTCGAAAGGCAGAATGGTAGCCTTATGCAATGCAGATGGAGACAGAGCTTAGTCTCGAAACGCAGAATGGTTGTCTTATGCAATGCAAGAGATGGGGGTAGATCTTAACCTCGGAAGGCAGAATGGTAGCCTTATGCAATGTAGAAATGCAGATGGAGACAAAGCTTAGTCTCGGAAGGCAGAATGGTAGCCTTATGCAAGAAGTAAAAGGGCAAATGATAATAGAATTTTCTTAGTGATAGCGGATTGCGATATTGCGACTACTGGGTATACTGTGTCTGCTGGGGACACTACGTGTGGATAGCAGCTATGAGTAAGTACAATGGTTTTGAGAGTTGTATTTCTTAGCAATGTGAGTCTCGTGAGTGTATATTATATTTGATGATTTTGCAACTCAAGTGCCTGCATCTAAAGAAAAATTGTGAGTTTTGTAAAAGGGGGGAGGTTAGTTCGTATCCCCACTGGCTTTGCTTGACCTGCTCGGTTGTGATCTGGTGATACTGTACGCATCATTGGGGGTAGAGTTGCTAAACAAGGTAATTTTGGCAATAAACATGCATGATTTAGTAAAGAAAATGTAACAATAAATACATAATTAAGAATAGTTTTCTTTAGATGAACCAACGACTGCGATGTGGTTCAAGACATTGCAATCCTTCTTGTGAGTGTATAGTATATTTGATGATTTTGCAACTCAAGTGCCTACATCCAAAGAAAATCGTGAGTTTTGTAAAGGGGGGAGGTTAGTTCGTATTCCCGTTGGCACTGCTTGACTTGCTTGGCTCTGTTCTGGTGATACTGTGTGTATTATTTGGGTAGAGTTGCTAAACAAAGCAACTTTGGTAACAGACATGCATGATTTAGTAAAAAAAATATAACATAAATACATAATCGAGAATAGTTTTCCTTAGATGAACCTACGACGTGGTTCAAGACATTACAACTTCTCTTGCTCCGGAATTTTGAGGGTCCTCCCCAAAATTCTGCCCCAGTTTACTGGGTTGCTGCTTCTGACTGCTGCTAAAGATAATTGGCTGAAATCAACTTCAAAATTTTGAGGGTCCTCCTCAAAATTCTGCCTCAATTTCCAATCGTAGGGGGAAATGAAAATTTTATTAAATTATGATCGAACCCATAAGGCTGCATACGTATCCCCTCTTAAACGGGAATTAGGTCAGGCATAGTTCAAATTACATTATATGAGGAAAGCATAAAGATTACACATAGTAATGCTTGACTGCATCTGAATTGATCGACTTCGGCCAGACTTGTCCGTCCACTTCTGTGAGTATGAGGGCTCCTCCTGTCAGAACCCGGTGAACCATGTATGGACCCTACCAGTTGGGAGAGAATTTCCCCTTGGCTTCATCTTGATGCGGAAAAAGTTTCTTTAACACTAGCTGCCCCGGTGTGAGCTGTCTCGGCTTGACTCTTTTGTTGAAGGCTCTGGACATTCTGTTCTGATAAAGTTGACTATGGCAAACTGCTTTCATTCTCTTTCCATCGATAAGAGCCAGCTGCTCATAACGACTCTTCACCCACTCTGCATCGTCCAGCTCAGCTTCCTGTATGATCCTTAGGGAGGGAATTTCTACCTCAGCAGGAATGACGGCCTCTGTACCATAAACTAGCATATACAGGTTTGTCCCGGTTGATGTGTGGACTGTGGTGCGATATCCTAGTAAAGCAAACAATAACTTCTCGTGCCACTGTTTATGCTTCTCTATCATTTTTCTCAATATCTTCTTGATATTCTTATTGTCGGCTTCTACTGCTCCATTCATCTGAGGTTTGTAGGCTGTAGAATTCTTATGTCTGATCTTGAAGGTTTCACACATAGCTTTCATCAAGTCACTATTGAGATTGGAGCCATTATCGGTAATGATTGATTCTGGAATCCCGAATCGATAGATGATGCGGTCACGGACAAAGTCTACCATGACCTTTTAGTTACCGCTCTGTATGATGCTGCTTCGACCCACTTGGTTATATAGTCGATTGCTACTAGGATAAAGCTATGCCCGTTGGAAGCAGCGGGCTTGATTGGTCCAATAACATCCATTCCCCAAGCAGCGAGCGGCCATGGTGAGCTTGTTGCATTAAGCTCGCTTGGAGGTACCTTTATCATGTCTGTATGTATCTGACAGCGGTGGCATTTCCGGACATACTGGATGCAGTCCGTTTCCATAGTCATCCAAAAGTAACCAGCTCGGGGTATCTTCTTTGCTAAGACAAAGCCATTCATATGCGAACCACAGGTCCTAGCGTGAATTTCCTCTAGTAGCCTGGATGCTTCCTTTGTATCGACACACCTTAATAATCCAAGATCAAGAGTCCTCCTATACAGGATTCCTCCGCTATGAAAGAAATTATTGGACAACCTCCGAAGTGTGCGTTTCTGAGTAGGATTTGCAAGTTCTGGGTATTCTCCTTTCGTCAAATATTCCTTGATATCATGAAACTAAGGTTTTCCGTCTACTTCTTCCTCAACATGAGCACAATAAGCAGGCTGATCATGGATCTTTACCGGAATGGGATTAATGAAGTTCTTGTCTGGATATTGTATCATAGATGATATGGTAGCCAATGCATCGGCGAAATCATTCTGGACTTTGGGATTTGGAATTCTATCTTTGTGAACCTTTTCCTCAATTCCTGTACATAATGCAGATACGAGAGTATCTTGGAGTTCTTGGTTGCCCATTCCTCTCGGACCTGGTGTATAAGTAGGTCTGAATATCCGATCACTAGCAACTCTAGAATGTTCATGTCAATATCCATCTTGAGCCCTAAGATGCAGGCTTCGTACTCGACCATGTTGTTGGTATATAGGAACTTGAGTTTGGCAGACACCGGATAATGCTGACCGATTTTTGATACCAGGATGGCTCCTATGCCAACTCCCTTGAAGTTTGTTGCTCCATCGAAAAATAGTCTCCAACCGTCATAGGATTCTGCAATATCTTCTCCTATGAATGATACCTCTTCGTCAGGAAAATACGTTTTTAGGGGTTCGTATTCTCCGTCCACGGGATTTTCAGCAAGGTGGTCTGCTAGTGCTTGTCCCTTGATTGCTTTCTAAGTCACGTAGACACTATCAAATTCACTCAACAAGATTTGCCACTTGGCTAGCTTGCCAGTGGGCATGGGCTTCTGGAAGATGTACTTCAAGGGATCCATCCTTGATATAAGATATGTAGTATAGGCACAGAAATAGTGTCTCAGCTTCTGAGCTACCCAAGTCAAAGCACAACAGATGCGCTCTAACAGAGAATATCAGGTCTCGTACGAGGTGAACTTTTTACGGAGGTAATAGATGGCCTGCCCCTTCCTCCCCGTTTCATCATGCTGCCCTAGAACGCAGCCGAAAGCTCCATCCAATACTGCAAGGTAGAGTAATAGAGGTCTACCTGGCTCGAGCGGGATCAAGACTGGTGGTGTTGACAGGTATTCCTTGACTCTGTCGAAAGATTTTTGGCAATCATCAGTCCATTTGGTAGCGGCGTCCTTCTTCAACATCTTAAAGATAGGCTCACAGATAACTGTAGATTGTGCTATGAACCGGCTGATGTAGTTAAGTCTCCCCAAGAAACTCATCACGTCCTTCTTGTTCTTTGGCGGTGGAAATTCTTGAATAGCTTTGACCTTTGATGGATCCAGTTCTATTCCTTGGCGACTCACAATAAACCCAAGTAGTTTTCTGGCAGGAACCCCAAATGCACACTTCGTGGGATTCAGTTTCAGGTTGTACCTTCGCAGTCTATTAAAGAACTTCCTCAAATCTTCCATATGATCAGTGGCTTTCTTAGACTTGATAATAACGTCATATACGTACACCTCTATTTCCTTGTGTATAATATCGTGAAAGATGGTAGTCATGGCCCTAATGTAGGTAGGCCCTGCATTCTTTAACCCAAATGGCATCATCTTGTAACAATACATTCCCCACGACGTAATGAAAGCTGTTTTCTCAACATCTTCTTCATCCATCCAGATTTGATGGTAACTAGTGAAACAATCCACAAATGACTGCAATTCATGCTTGGCACAATTGTCGATCAGGACATGTATATTTGGTAAGGGGAAATTGTTTTTTGGACTGGCCCGATTGAGATCCCGGTAGTCGACACAGACTCTGACCTTTTCGTCCTTCTTTGGTACTGGCACAATATTGACTAACCATGTTGGGAAACTACCCTGAGAACCTTGGCTTTGACTTGCTTAGTATCTTCTTCCTTGATTTTCAGGCTCATGTCAGGCTTATACTTTCTGAGCTTTTGCTTCACCGGTAGACATGTTGGATCGGTTGGCAGTTTGTGAGCCACAATAAATGTACTCACACCAGTCATGTCATCATATGACCAAACGAATATGTCTTCATATTCCCTTAGAAATTTTGTGTATTACTTCTTTTTTGTTGGCGATAAGTGGACACTGATTCTCGCTCCTTTGACGTTCTCTGCATCTCCCAGGTTAACAATCTCGGTCTCGTCCAGGTTGGACTTAGGTCTGTTCTCAAAATTCTCAACTTCCTTAACAATCTCTTCTGGTATGTCATCTTCCTTTGAATCTATGTCTGTTTGTTGCATTGTCTCGTTGCATGTCATAGTCATTGGTTCACCAAGATAAGTAATAGTAATGTTGTATAAGTAAAGTAATGAGAGAAAACAATAGTAATAAGTATCGATTTATAAGAAAAGTCAAAATGCTATGATAAATTGCATAATAATTGTTTTGAACATTGGAGATCTTATTGCAGGAATTGAAAACATGCGAAAAATAAAAAATCTTTTAGTAAATTAAAACAGTGCTTGTTTTAGCCTTGCTACCCCGAGGCTCGTCGAGCCCTGGTTGTCCTGATGGTCCAGTTATTGAGGCGGGCCCCTCTGCTTACGATTTTCATGGAAGAGCTTTCCTCCCCCTCCTCCTCGAGAATGATACAGCAGTCTATATCACTATCTTCTAAAAACAAGTTTTTCACAGCTGCCAGTGCTTCCTCTTCTTCTAGCCCATAGATAATATCGGCCGGTTGGAAAGTCTGCTCCAAATGTGGTATTGGCTGCTCCAATGGATAGTAAAGACCGCGCCATGGTGGTAACCAGTTGTTAAATTCTTCCCATGTGTACTCGTATCCCAGACCAAAAGTGGTGCCATGTTTCTTGAGTTTTATGGGCTTAGTGATTCCTTGGAGGTTCTTGCCAAGCCCCTTCCCAAGTTCGTACCCACACCAATTCAGTATACTCTCGATCTTGTTGTCCCTCTATTTGTCTTTATCAACAGCATTCCCTCTTTCAATGTGATGGTAAGTCTCTCCACCTAGCTTCCTTCTCCCTTCGATTGACATAATAGTCTGGCAACTGTATATAGGGTTGCTATCGTCGCCGTGAATGATCACTTCCTGGTGGTTCCATTCAAACTTTACTGCCTGATATAGTATTGATGCTACATCCACAACGACATGGATCCATGGCCGTCCCAACAGTAGATTGTAAGATGCCATCACGTCTACCACTTGGAAATCGACATCGAACCAAGTTGGCCCCATTTGCTAACACAGACTAATTTCCCTAATAGTGGACCTTTGGGAACCGTCTAAGGCTTTCACATTGATGTATCCATCATTTATCTCATGCAGTCCCTTACCCAACTTCTTGAGCGTTACCAACGGACAAATGTTGAGGCTGGAACCCCCATCAATCAGGATCCTGGTGATAAAGTAATCCTCACATTGCATAGTAATATGCAGTGTTTTGTTGTGCCCCAACCCTTCTGGCGGTAGCTCATCCTCATGAAAAGTAATTTTGTGACTTTCTAATACCTGTCCGACCATGTTAGCCATTTCTCTGCCCGTAATGTTGCTTGGCACATATGCTTCACTCAGCACCCTCAATAGAGCATTCTTGTGTGCCTCAAAATTTTGTAGCAAAGCAAGTATGGAGATCTGCGCCGGTGTTTTGTTCAACTGGTTGATGACTGAGTATTCTTTGGCCTGTATCTTTCTCCAAAGATTGTCTGGACCCGTCTCAATGATGGGCGGCTGATTGGAGGCCTGCTTGCTTGACTCAGCTAGGTGTTCCGGGGTATAGACCCTACCAGTCCTCGTCATACCTTATGCGTCAACAGTTTCCTCGAACCTAACCTTGCCCTTACTCTTTGCCTTAGTTGTATAGTCCCATGGTATAGCCTTGGTATGGAATGGTGTTATTGCCGACATCACCACTGGGATTGGCATGGACATCTTCACTCCGAATTGAGCATGTGCTTTGGGAGGTAAAACTGCAACTTCAAAAGGTGGAGGTGCATTTGTTGGAGTCACGAATTCAACCTCAATTGGTGTTGGTGTCTTTGCAATTGCTTCGAACTCAAGTGGCACAGAACTATTTACCTCAGCATCCCCAGATGGCTGAATCTGGACTATGATTGGATTAAGAGTAACTATTGGTTTGTTTGATTCATCACCTTCTGTGATCAACCCAAACGACCCATTGGGATCCCAATAATCCTCTATTTCGATCATGTGAATGCCTCCACCCTTATGGTCTGACAGAGGGTTGTTGCAGACATTCGAAGCGGGTTCCTTTGCCATAATAATTTTGTTGTCAATTAGAGCCTGGATCTTGTCCTTCAGAGAATGACATTCCTCGATGGTGTGTCCTTTCATGCTGAAATGGTATGCACATGATTTGTTTGGATGAACCCACTGAGAAGGGTTCTCAGGAGTTATAGCAGGGATAGGGGTGACATAACCAACAGCTTTGAGTCTCTCGTACAGCTGGTCAATAGGTTTGGCAATGGCCGTATACTATTTAGGAGGTCTGCGGTCAAAATTTGGTCGAGGTCTAGGGAAGTTTTGGTGTGTAGGAGGTGATTGATAGTGAGATGGTTGAGCATTGTAGGCTTGGTAAACATGTGCGGGTTCGGAATATTTGGGTGAAGTAGGTTGATATATGGGTGGTAGAGATGATTGATAAGTGGGTAGTAGAGTTTGGTAAGGGGGTGAGGTGCTTGGTAGTTTGGGGTAGGCTGATATGTGAGTGGAGGCATTGGATATGTTTGGTATTTGATGGGAGATTTGGTTCTCTGTGCCACCACTACAACCCCTATGTTCCTTTTCTTGGACGCACCACCAGACTGTAAGGCCTTGTTTGTAGCTTGAAAGGCCTCAAAGTTCGTGAACATACCACTTTTGATGCCCTCTTTGATCCTCTCACCCAACTTGATGTTGTTAGAAAATTTATGGCTTTCAATCAACATTAGCCGCTCGTAATACTGCGGGTCCTAAGCCTGAACGAAGAATTTTTTCATCTGTTCTTCCTCTAAGGCAGGTCTGACTTTAGCAGCTTCGAACTTCGGAGGTTTGTACCCCTCCGGCAGCTCAACATCTGGTTGTATGCAGATATCTTCATAGTTTAAACCCTCAATTCCCTTGCTTCCTTCGACGCCTTGAATTGGCTTGTCAGTTTCTTAAGTTCTTCATCTAGGTTCCTGATGAGCTAGTCTTTATCATCAGACTCGGGTGTGCTTGTGATGAGTTGGGTGGAGTGCGGCATGGTCTCCACATAGATGGGGGTGTTGTGATGGGTGTGAAAGTGGTCATTTATGGAGTTCAAGGGTTCTGGGATGAGCAGCGGAGTATTGTTGGAAGAATGGCAGGTGTTGCAGTGGTGGTGAGGAGCGGGATGGTTTTGTGGCTTTGGGATATTTTGTGGAGGTGTGGGGTTCTGAGTGTTTGAGAAATTGACATCGGGAGTGGTGAGGGAAAATGCCAGATTTGCCAGATTCTGGACCTGATCAAGTTCTTTTTGGAATTTCAGCAGTTTTTGTTCGAGCTGGGATGCACTTTCCTTAGAAACCAGAGTACCGTGACCATGAGCGACCTCTACCCGTTCAGCTGAGTTTTCTTTTCTAGAGTTTTTCACATCTTCCATCTTTCCTTTGTTCATGTTTTTGACAGGACTAAGAGGAGGAGTAGGTGGAGGGCCCCTGGATCTCGTGGAATAAGATGATATTGCCAAAGTGTACGAACTAACCTTTGGGGAAGGGAATAATAAAAACAAAAAGTGAAAATAAAAAGGTAACAAGTTAGCGAGGATTATACGAAAATGTTGCGATATTTAAACACATAGTGCAAGAATGTAAATCGTGTCCTATTTTGGGGACCTCTTTGTGCCCGAGATAGGCCTAGCGACAAATTGATTTGGAGAATCTAGAATGCTAAATGCCTCATTTTATTAATAAAAAGTAGACGAATCCCAAATCGACACTAAATAACAGGAAATAAAATATCACTAGCGGCCATCGACGTTATTATATTCATAAAACAAAAAAGTAAATTCCTATCTACTTGGTCCCAGAAGAACCTTTCCCAGACTCGGTATCTTTGGCTACGTCGAACAACTTTCCCAAGTCGCGAAGTCCCAGCAATAGGTAGGCTCTGGCTAGATGTCCGCCTTCATTTCCCTCAGCATTCTGGCAATCCTTAATTCTTTTGAGAAATTTCCTTTCCAACTCTACTATGCCCCGCTCCAAGTACCCCAGTCGCTTGTTGGCACTGACAGCCATGTCTTTCCACTCCTCGATCAGCTTTTGGTTGGCTTCTTGTATCTCACGGTGCTCGCTTTCACATTCCCAGATCCTCTTGCGCAGTTGATTGTATTTGACCTATGCCTCGGCCCTCTCATCTATAGCTGACCTAGACCATCGTGATTAGATTCTAACCAGCCTGAATAGTAGGGAGCGCAACTAGCATGGTATCTGTCTAGCTCGATAGTATCTCTTCCCATGATGATCTTGCAATGCCACATATGCTGAGCTTGGCACTTGTAAGGACTGTCATTATCCCGGAAGTCAGCCCGGAAGTGACTCATCTTGTCGACCCTTGGTATAACTTGCTTCCTACCAGCCTGTCTCATAACTTGGAGAGGGACATTAGGGTAGGTTCCTCTCAGATCGGCTAATATCAAAAACAGCGCATCCCTGGATCGGGCGATGAACTCCTCAGTAGGGAACCATTCGAACATCTATTGTACCCGATCCTCGGTAAGGTTATCAAATAACTCTACCCATCCTCTGGTATCTTCTGGCTGGGAGAACATGTTGGGCATATAGTTCATTCGCTTTGGATGATGGAAAGCGATATGATCGTCCCAGTCTCTTTGCTGAATTTTCTGTCGGTATTCACCCCTTTGGAGATGCTCCATGAGCTAGAGCTGAAGTAGCAAATTGCAGCCCTCGAAGTTTTTGGCTCCTCATTGACACTTCTTCAAGGCTCGGTATATCTCCGCAATAATCATGGGCACAATGCTGAAAGGTTGCCCTCCATCAGAGTTTTAGTTACCATAGAGAGCCTGGTATGGATCCTTTCTTTCTTCATTGGAAACACTATCAATCCCAGGAAACAAAACATAAATACAAAGACCCTTCGGTGAATATGCCTTAATGATGTGATGGCAAATTCATCAGGATAGGTACGGTAGGACTTATTGTGACCGTACCTTTCATACAAATAATCAAAAGGGATATAGGACTCTTTCAGGCATGTCAGTTCTGGATTCTTCTTCAGACCCATCATTTTGAGAAAACCCTTGCCCTTGTGATTCTTAGGCATTAACAATCCCGGTGTTTCCCATGGCATACCGGCCAATCCTCATATTTATTCTAGGAAGGGTGTCATTTCAATGTCCTCGAAGTGAAACACGGACCTCTCACAATCCTAGTATAAAGTGGCAGCTTCTATGATCTTGTTGTCGGGTTGGATTTCCAGGAGAGAAGGTAGGTTGCCCAGTATTTACGGACAAGGGTTTGATCATTAGAGTGAAGAACCTCCCACCAGCTTAGCAATTTTGGGTGGATGTTGGTGACCATGCCAAATCTAGGGACTTCGTGCCTCATATTTATGCAAGACAAAAGGGTTAGGCCTTTACCCCCACCGGACTCGATTATTTAAATATCAATAATTGGCATAAAAGCATTTAGTTCTCCAAATAAATGCACAGAACGTGATAGTGTCTATTTGGGTTTTAGGAAAACCCAGTGGACTTTGGACAAGGCTATCTTAAAGAGTCATTATGCGAACAACATAATTGACACGGCTAGGTTTGACCATGCATGCACAGTTAAATATAGTAAGGTTTCTATAGGGTTTTAGACTGGTACCCTTGAGCGGACAACTCAAGGGGGAAAGGAACGAAACTGTCGACTATACTGTTGATCGACTGGTTTTACCGCAAATACACCTTTTTCGGATTTAGGGGTGATAATATCGGAAGAGCACAACTACTCATTATAAGCGTTGCTATGGTATTTTGTCTGGAACGAGTGGAACATGATGATGATCATGATTATGCAACAATTAAAGGCAGGTTGTCACGTATTTGCACGTTAGAAAAGCAGTAAATACAACAGTTTTTCATAATTTAAAGCAGTAGTAAAGGAAAGCAGTAAAGGAAAGTAATAAAGGAAAGAAACAAAATGACAAGTCAGTTTTGCAATCGAAAATAAAATTGAATGCTTGAAAGAAATAAACAAATAATTGCGCATAAAGAAACATAAATTCACAATAATAGTATGAAATGGTAAAAGCCTAAAAATCCCCAGTAGAGTCGCCATGCTGTCGCGCCCCCATATTCTAGAGCAAAATCGGGTTTATGATATTTGAAGGGGCAACTCATTCCTTTTAGGAATTGGGTTTGCGTTTGAAGAGTCGCCACCTAACGGTTAGGGTGCATTAGGACACCAAAAGAGTTTGATTTTGAATAACCAGAGATTAGGGTAGGGGCTTGAAATTATTCCAAGGGGAAGGTGTTAGGCATCCCTCAGAATCCACTAGTGTGGTTCCCGGCCAGACAATTATTGTGAATTTGGGGTGCAATTAACATATAGACAAATAGGGCTCAAATAAGAGGGGATTTCATATAATGATTTGCAAATAAACAAAGTTTGGAAGAACAAAGAAAGCTGATTTTTAACGAAGGAGTTGAAATGATAAAAAGAATAAAGAAATAAGGGAAAGGGGTCCTAGGTTTATTAACAATATGGATCACCCCACATAATGCCCGATAATCATTCCTCAATGAGGGGCTACACATGATATTATCGCGTGGTCATCATATCTATATCTACCCTTCCCACCCGGTTAAGGTATTTAAAGCACGGATTGGTCTCGTTTACTTATTGCATGCTATTACTCGTCCTAATCCTATCAGTCCCGGAGGAATTTAGGACAACTAATCCTAAAAGGGAGGGATATTAGGCTTATTTGTAGTTTCAAAGGAAAAAACTCTAAGGCGACATACAAAACACGTATTGCAAATTGGGGAAAGTATATAACAAGCAGAGGCTCAGATATACCTCCTTGAACAAAGAAGCACGTAATTAGCATGACTTACACATACTGTTTAGGTCTGATTTAAAAAGTATTAAAGACGAGTGAGAGGAAATTGTTGAGACAGTTTCAACTTATCACATAACTTAGATAAGAAGTCCGAATCAAGCCTGCCTGCTGGTTGTAATTATAAACAGAAGAAAATTTAGTTTTTATTACCCTAAGGCTTGCCTAAGTGTTTGACCAGGGGTCTTATAGGCATGATATCTATTGGATTCAGAAATCAATGAAACAGTAAGGCTCAAAATGAACTGTTTGAATGCATACTCGTTAAACTTGCTAAGTGACAGAATCAGATTATTAAAAGACAGGCAAGGTTTAAACGAATTGATTAAACGTCCTGTGGCTGATAGTAGCCATTATTACCGGTTTTATGTCTAACATGGAGTGAACCAAATCAGATTTTATTAGAAAATCCTATAGGCATGCTTTCTATACGTTGCTGATTTTAAAACCTTATAGACGTGGTATCTAAATGCGGAACTTGTTTTAAACCTTATGCAGAATTGAACGTTTCTATAGGCATAATTTCTATATGAAGTTAAATATGCAAAATCCTATGGACATGATTTCTATATGAAGTTAAATATACAGAATCCTATAGACATACTATATGAAGTTAAATATGCAGAATCCTATAGACATGATTTCTAAGGGAAGTTTGAATATGCAGAATCCTATAGACATGATTTTTAGATGTAATT
Organism: Nicotiana tabacum; assembly: GCF_000715075.1. Lineage (NCBI taxonomy): Eukaryota > Viridiplantae > Streptophyta > Magnoliopsida > Solanales > Solanaceae > Nicotiana > Nicotiana tabacum. Next base: position 129,581,013 of record NC_134095.1, read on the forward strand.
GAATATGCAGAATCCTATAGATATGGTTTCCATATGAGGTTGAGTATGCAGGAATATAGTAGTCCTATAGTCATGATTTCTACCCTTTGCATACATAGTTACCTACCCTTTTTCACTAACCAACCCCAAATGTTTGTTACAAATTATTACAAACCAGAATAAATAAAATTACATCCAAATACAAATAAAAGCACAGCTAGAGGAAGCCTGATTCTAACTTCCTCTCTGAGTTACAAGATAAACCCAACTCAAAGGTCATTGATCCTAAGCCTTTCTCTAATTTGAGTGTGTCAGAGTTCCCTAAGAGCCTCAATGGGACTCCGGGCAGTGCATACACCCAAATTGTATTATCAGAATGGGGAAAAGTGCAGTTTGGAAGGGCCAGCCCTCAAGTGTCCAAGTTCAGAGGGAGCTCAAAGGGTCCCAAGGCAACGCTCACAAGAGGGGGCAGAACTTAAAGTCTAAGAGAGTGTGCAAGTAAAGAGCAGAGTTCTGGGGGATAAAGGAGAGAGAAACAGCTACAAACAGGTACAAAAAAGGGGTTTAGGGGAATATGGAAGTTGCAAAGAGTCCATGTACTTATACATTTAGCTAATTTTGGGCATGCACATCAATAGAGAGTGATGTTATGCTTATAAATCAACAAGAATACACAACATAGGATAGTGACATAGATGTTATGATTCTAGGGGAATCAAGTTTGAGCCATAGACAATAATACTTGATATTGTCATACCTCAAACAAACCATTAGCATCAAACACATTAGGGTAGGGGATTTGGGATTCATAATAGGAAGGAAACTACAACATGCTAAAGTAAATTCTAAACTAAACACAAGCAATAGGCCGACATGCAAGTGAAGCTTTTAAATAAACACATTGTTGTGGTTGCTGAAAACCTTAATCAGGACAAACCAGTTTCAAAGAAGCAAAACACAGCAGTAGCAGCACTTGAAAGAAAATAAGACACAGTACAAGTAACAAGAGAGAGTGCTTTTTGAATGTGAGTGTGAGTTCAGAAAACTAAGAATGTTCGTCTGTGTTTGTGTCAATGAAAGAGCATGGTATTTATAGTTTGAAAACAGACAGAGAATAAGGCAAGAAAATAACCATGTACCAATTAAAATCAATCAGTAGAAGAACTTTCTTTAATTAAGGAGTTCAAACTTAAACGGTAATGAACAGAAATCATTTAAGGAAAGAGATCAAATAAGCCTCTTATGCAAAGTAGACAATTAGGGGTAAATACATAGGAGTTTAATTAAGGGAAGGATCTTTGAAATATACGGTTAAACAAATAAGGTAAGAATCAATCAGTACATAGTAAATCAAGGAGTCAGAGATTCAAAATTACTGGTTTATGAATAAAACAAGTCAGAAAGGCTAAGGAAAGTTTTTAAATCAAACCAAGAAATAGGGAAATTAGTAAAACAAGGAAAGCATCAATCAGACTTACACAAGGATGTCTGAAATCAGTTAAAAATTGAAAGTTATTGTAGAGGGAAAGCTCAGCATATATAAAGAGCACACACGTATTAGGCATGCAAGGCTGAATTTAGGACAAAGAAAAGTGTCATGCAATTGTAAAATCAGTAAGTAGTAGCTATAGGAACATGGTATCCACATAGGTCAGTTTCAATAACTTAGCAATGGAGAAAGGAGTGAGTAAGTATCAAATAGCATGCAAAGGGTCCAGTAGAAAGACCTTAGAAAAGTTTAGCAGGGATTCAGAATCATATAAAAAAAAATTGAAATTCAGTCGAACAACAGATGAAACAACTTCAGAAACCAAATAGGTCCAAAGAAATTAGGGTTTCGAAACCAAACAAGTTCAGAGATGAAGGACAAGCAAATCACATAGCAAATAGCCTCAAAACTCGAGTGAACCCCCCCAAATTTAGGGTTTTCACCATCAATCGAGTATAGAGATGAAATACAAAAGAATCAGGCTAAAATATCAACGAAGAAAATAAAATCAGAAACCTTAAGAAAGGGCCAGGACTTTTAACATAAAAAAACACAGTAGAAGAACAACATAAGAGACACAGTAGAAGAATCAACATAAGAAACACGGTAGAAGAACATCATAAGAAACACAGTGTAAGAATCAACAAAAGAACACAGTAGAAGAACGACATGTTAAAAAAATCAGAAAAGTTTCGAAATAACTTAACAAAACCCTAAATCGGAAAAGATAAAGGTTTTGAAGGTAAGGTTTTGAAAGAAACTTTAAGAAAACTTTCAAAAACTTTGGAGAGAACACAGATCGACAACGGATCTAAAAGAATCAGAAGAACCTCGAAGGTTAGGGTTTCAGAAGAAACCCAAAGGGTGATAAAGCTTGGAAATCATCGATCTAAGCAGGAAAGGTCGAGATCAGGCTTGAATAGCCATCGCCGGCCGGAGCAAGGTCGAGGATGGCAGAGACAACCATAGCACTGAAAACATCCAAGGTCTAGACCAAATTTCTTCAAGGTCTGGCCTTGAGGCCATGATAATCGAGCATGCAGGAGTCGTAGGAGGTAGATACAGACCATCAATGGCTTTGGAAGCCCTAGACGTGGTCGATTTAGGTGATGATTGAAGGTGGCAGATAGGGTTTCTGAAATAGATTGAGAGAGAATTGGGAGAGGGGGAATTTAAGGGCGGCTTCAGACGGGAAATGATTATGGTTAAGGGGTAATGGGGGATTAAAAAAGGAAAGGGAAATGGGGACCGTTGATCTGGGAGATCAACGGTTGAGATTAGAGAGGGTAGGTGGGAAATGGGTCTGGGTCAGTTTGAATGGGGTTTAGGTCAGGGTAATTGGGTTAGAGATTGGGTTTAATTGAGGGTTGATTTAGGGCTATAATTGAAAAAAACAGGGCTAGCATTTAAATGGCCAATTTTCCCTTGTTTGATTTTATAAAAATGGTTAAATAATTTCTGAAAATAAATTAAAGGCACCAAGATGATTAATAATACATAATTATCAAATAAAAAAATACTGGAGCCTATTTTATAAATATAATTATAATTAAATCTTAGAAGAGACTAATATTGCAATTATATGCAATTTAGCCTAAAAATGCTAAATAAATTTGTAAAAATATGCAAAAATTATGTTAGCTATATTTAGTATAAATATGAGAACCTCCTAAATGAATCACCAAAAATGATAATTTTGGGAATAATTATTGGTTTTTTTTCTTGATGAAATAGGCAATAAATTGCTTTAAAAACCCTTTAAAAATTGGGAATTTTTTTGAAACCTTGGGACATACTTATATATGCATATACATGCTATTTTGAAAGTATTTTGTATATTAAAAATATCCAGAGAAAAATTAGGTATCAACATCAAGTTCAGCAATCAGGCGCCCACCTGGAGAGCAAAGGAAACTAGTTCAAGCTTCAAGGGAAAACAGTTTCAAGTAACAAGAGGAGATGGGTCAAGTTCAGTAATGAGACGCCCACCTGGAGAGCACGGGAAAGCAGTTCAAGTTTCAGTGAAAGGAAAACAGTTCATGTTCAGCAATCAGGCGTACACCTAGAGAACAAGGGAAAGCAAGTCAAGTTTCAAAGAAAAGCAGTGCAAGTGTTGGAAATCGGGCACCTGCCTAGAGAACAAGGGAAAACAGGTCAAGTTTCAAGGAAAAATAGTTCATGTTTTGGCAATCAGGCACCCACCTAAAGAGCAAGGGAATACAGTTAAAGTTTTGGCAATCAGACTCCCGCCTGGAGAGTAAGGGAGCATGTTAAAGTGTTGACAATCAGGCGCCCACTTGGAGGACAAGGGAATACAATTAAAGTTTTGGCAATCAGGCGCCCACATGGAGAGTATGAGAACACAGTTAAAGTTTTGGCAATCAGGCGCTCACCTGGAGAGCAAGGGAATAATGTTAAAGTTTTGGCAATCAGGCGCCCACCTGGAGGATAAGGGAATACAATTCAAGTTTTGGCAATCAGGCGCCCACCTGAAGGACAAGGGAATACAGTTCAAGTTTTGGAAATCAGGCGCCCACCTGGAGGACAAGGGAATACAATTCAAGTTCATCAATCGGAGCCCACCTGGAGAACAAGGGAAGACAGTTCATGTTTCGAAGGAAGACAGTTCAAGTTTTGGCAATCAGGCAACCACCTGGAAAATAAGGGAATTCACTTCAGAATGCAATTCAAGTCAGCAACAAAAGAAGCTCGCGGCAAGAATGAGGGTCAACAGTCTGAGATGACCAACAGAAATAGTCTCAATCCAAAATAAAAAACAAGACAAGAAGTGAATCCAAATGCAGAAGTTGATGAAAGATGTGAGTTTCTCAAGACATGATTGAAGTCACAAGCATGGTATGTCCGGTTTTGATCCGAAAAGCTAAAGTATAATGAACTAGCACCTGAAACTAGCAAGCATCAAGGTTCAAATCTAAAGTCTACATGAAATACCATTCAAGACTCAAGATAAAGTTTTAGAAGACTTATAGATAGGAATCTTGTAACTCATAGTTGACAGGCTTAGTTAGTCTTTTTCATTTTTGATTTTGATGTAATAACAGAACCGCGGATCGGAACCTCGACGGAATGATACCTCGATCGGCTCTCCACCTCGGTATACTCCATCATCTCACTCACTTCTGAACTACACGTGGCTTGATTCCTTTATAGCCAAGGATATGTAGGCAGCTCAAATACCAAGGCTCGGTCACATTCTCCCTTCTTTTAGCTTTTGATCTCTTTAAATAATGGTCGGGTCAAAAAACCTGTCTAGTTGTTCTTTTTCTGAAAATACTTCGTATTTCCAATCAAAGAGGGGTAGCTGTAGACATGTGATTTTTGACCCTCCCCGAGATTTCACCCATTTTAGCATAAAATAGTTAGTTTAGGCCTAATATCGATATTTCAATTAGTTTTGATTCTTTTACTTTATTTTATCAAAAAAATGAAAATTACAAAAATATTGTTTCTTTTTAGTTGCTTTTAGTTTATATACCTTTCGTAAAAACTAAAAAATACAAAAAATAGTACCTTATTTTTATTTTAATATGATATTTGAAAATACCAAAAAATAGGTATGTTTTAACGGTTAGTCTTATTTTAATAGTTATTTTACTTAAGTAGGATTAATTAGTAAATGAGGTCACATTTTTAGTCTCGTTCACATAGAAAGAATAAAATTTGGGCTCAAACAACTCATTTTAGGCCTAATTTTCGGACCTAGACCATAACAACCCAAGCCTCATACCCCTTAACCTAAAAAATCCTATAAATACCTAGACCTATACCTAGTTAAAGAAAAAGATCCCTATACAAAAAAGGGACAGCCGCAATTCCTAAAAAATGGAGAAAGTGGCAGCCACTTCCCCACCGGTTAATTGACGTGCTCCGACTTCCGGCGATCTCATCTACTCGTAAAACTCAGCAACTCAGAAAATATCATCAACTCCTCCTCGTCAAAGGATAACTCTCTCAGGAAAAAATGATGACGTTGTAAGACGTCTACGGTGTTCATCTCGCTTGGAAGATTTGCATTCAGTTGATTTTGTTGTCGAGGCTATTGCTAAATCCGAACAAGTGAAGAAATCTTTATTTGCCAACTTGGATAAGATTGTAAAGAGCTCTACTATTTTGGCTTCTAATACAAGCTCTATATCCACTGCCTCATCACGATTTTGATTCATAGACTTCTTGAAAATTCCTTCTCACGTGGATTCCTTCTCATGTGGAGCTTCCAGTAGACTTACGAGCTAGCTCATTATTTCCTTTAAGCAGAATTATTGTCGTTTGAGGAAGTGGGAGTCAGAGTTTAAGCATTCCAGTGCCGATTTGAGGTTCCGATTCGTGAGTTCGGTGTTTCAGTCCAAGGATTGTTGTCTTGTTTAGCCCGATTGATTTGAAATTTTCAGCTTTATTCATCAATAAAAGATCCATTTCTCAATTTTCATTGTCATTTCATTTTATTACAATAGCTTGGTACGAGTGTTAGTTGATTTGTGATTCGACGTTGTTTGAGTAGCATGTCTTAGTTTTCATTTAAATTGTTTTAATTAGTTTTCATTTCGATTGTTATATATGTAGTCTTGTTTCTTGAATAAATGCTTTAAATCGGGTAGATAGAAAATTGGAGTTGTTTCTTTCTTGGCAAGGAATAAGAATGATCCGTAAGGTGGGTTTTGGACCTTAAGGAATTTGGCCAAGTAATAGATCATGTTAGCTAGCCTATTTGCTTCCCCCCCCCCCCAACCAATAATATATTGTTCATAAATTTGGTGTCACAACAATCTCATAGATTAGGAAAAATTCAAATGTGCTAGTACGCTATAGGCACTTATTAATAAATATTTTATCGTGATTACGTACACGTACGCCTGACATAGTTACGATGCCAAAAAATAAATAAATCGAGGTATGCGTTCGCGCAACTTCGGCTAAACTTCGTTAATAATAATAAGCGTGATTAATTGTGGATACGTACGCATGACATGATTTTTGATGCGCCATATGAGAGTACACGTACGTGTGACTCGTTCTTCTAGATAACTCCCTATTTAGGAATAATTAAGCAAATTAAAGTGGTAAAAGGTACAATACACATAGGTTCTAAAGTACGTAATTAAACAATTTAATTAAGCCAGGTATGATCAAAGTGACTGTGCTAAAACCATGGAACTCGGGAATGCCTAACACCTTCTCCCGGGTTAACATAATTCCTTACCCGAATTTCTGTGTTCGCATACCAATAAGAGTCAACTTCCTCGATTCGAGATTTTAAACCGGTGACTTGGGACACCATAAATTATCCCAAGTGGCGACTCTGAATTTGAATAGATAATCCTGTTTCGATTGTCACTTAAATTGGAAAAACTCCCTTATACCCTTTACGGGGGTAGGAAAAGGAGGTGTGACAAATGCATTTGAGTCATCCAAAATCAAATTCATAAGACTTCAAAGAGGCAGACATAAAGGCCAAGGCCATCATACTCAGGGACTAACCTTTTGAAAAAGTTTGAAGGGTTATTGGGAAACAAGTCCAAGAGACATACCTGAAGGCTACGACTATATTAAAGGCTACAACCATATTAAAGACTACGGTCATATCAAAAGTCTACGGCCAACATAATGCGGCTCGGAGACGTCCGACTTCTGCCAAAAGTTAAAGGCCTTCAAATACTTTGAAAAATCTATTAAACTTAGGCTACCCTCGGCAAAAGCAAAAAAAAGCTTCTTCGATAAAATCAGCCCTCGAATAATTTAAAGGCTTCGATAAAATCAGCCTTTGAAATAAGCCTCAAGAGGTATTCAATTATCGTAACACAAGCGGATTACAAACAAGGTTCCGACCGTTCGAACCTTCAAAAACCCCAACTGGTACAAAAAATACGTGCTAAGGCATAAAGAAATTTTACTAAGTCTTTTAGCCGAAAAGAGGGAAAAATTATATTTGTCTTAGAGGCCAAAGTGGTCCAACATAAAGAGACTAAGGGCCGACCTAAAAGAGCCTAAGGGCCAATATAAAAGAGCCTAAGGGCCGAAGCATGCGAAGTTCGAGACCTTACTCTCACTCAACCCAGACTCAAGAGTCCCATCATCCTGAGCTCGCATCAAATCGACTTAAGCATAGCTCGAGGATTAACAAAAATCATATAAGGTATTCTATTATAAGTTCGAAGATCGCCCATTGATCATAAAAAAACCTAAGGGTTTATTCTATTCAGAATCCGAGCTAGTGTTCACTTGATCATTGAAGTTATACATCAAATATTTCCACAAAATGAAGAAGAATTCCATACAAATCGGAGATAAAGCAAACGGAATTCTTTATATTTATAAAGGGTATCTACAGTACCCACGAGGGGCCTTACACAAAAACAAAAGGCCAAGAACCTAATCTACTTTGGGTACTACATCCTCGAGAACCAGGTCTTTAGAAGCCACATCCTCGGGAGCCGCATCTTCGAGAACCTCCTACTCGGGGACGTCCTCCTCGGGGACTCCATCTTCATCTCCCCTGCCCTCAGAACCACTAACAACATCTTCATCATCAGAAGAAACAAGAAACCTGGCATCGGCTTCCAACACCTTTGCTTGGGCTATTTCTTCAGTGAGGTCGAACCCTCGGGCGTGGATTTCTTTGAGAGTCTCCCTTCGGGATTGGCACTTGGCCAAATCATTACTCCATTTTTCTTGGTCGAAGCCTCCCTTAGTTCTCTTTGAATAACCTTAACATCTCTTAAGTAAACGGCGATGGTCTTATTAGTGGTGGCCTTCGTCTTCTCCACTTCGTCCCTGGCTTCAGCAGCCTCGACCCCGACTTCAGCAAGTTTGGCCTCGAGCTCCCCGATTTTCTTGGCCTGGGCCAGATTCTTAACTTTAATACCTTGGAGCTGAGTCTCAACTGAGGCTAGTTGGGCTAGAGTAGCTTCTTTATCAGCAGCGAGTCGATCCATGTTCTCTTTCCATCGGTGGCAGTCAGCCTTAACCTGATCGACCCCGGAGCTGCCCAATCATCTCCAACTTTCGCTGCAGCTGAGACATCGAAGTGTTATCCTCTGCAGTAAGGCTAAGAAGACCATACTCTGTTAAAATCATGGTTACCTATTGTCACACCTCCTTTTTAATACCCCCGGGAGGGTATAGGGGAGTTTTTCCAACTTAAAGTGACAATCGAAACGGGATTTATTTATTTAAAGATTCAGAATCGCCACTTGGGATAGTTTATGGTGTCCCAATTCACCGGTTCAAATCCTGAATCGAGGAAAAGATTGACTCTGGTTTACAGTCTGCGAACACAGAAATCCGGGTAAGGAATTCTGTTAACCCGGGAGAAGGTGTTAGGCATTCCCGAGTTCTGTGGTTCTAGCATGGTCACTCAACTGTTATTATTAGCCTAATTATCTAATTCTAAAATACTTTTAAACCTATGTGCATTTTAACTTTAAACCGCTTTTAATTATTGTAAGGAAGATTCCAACGTCATCTAAAACACGTATTTGGACCACGCCACATGAAATGCACCCGCAATCCAAGACACATTTTATTTAACGTTGTTAAGATTTGGATTTGGGTCACATAAAATGCACACCGAGTTTACGAAAGTAATTTTTAAATGGCGCGCCTAAAGCAACTACGCACTTTCAACTTTGCGAGGGCCATGGAAAATTCAGCTAAATGGCGCACTTCGATCTCTAAGGATTAAACATATTAATTAAATGAGGGTTGTGCATTTTGAGATTATTATCTGGCACGGCACACCTCGCTTCTAATTTTAAAAGGGAGCTTAAACTAAACTCTTGAGGGCCGTAACCATATTTTGCTTAATACGACACTCCTCAACTAATTGAAGGGATCTAATTTCTTGAACACTAAAAGAAACTGAATTCTATTTTTATATTGTTGCCCAAACTAATTAAGAGGGAAATGTTCTAAAGAGAAACGAGGCCCATTATTTAAAAGAAGAGAAAACGTTTTAGGTCATCAACCCCATTCGGAAGGGAAATTAAAAGACAGGCCCATAAATACAAGAGTATACAATCCCATTTGCCAATGCTTTCCAACTTGGGTCCAAGATGAGCCTAATTCTGAAGAGGAAAGTCGTCAAGGATTCAGAACATACCAAACGAGTCTGAGGGAGGACATTCCTTTGTTGGGCCAACTTTAAGCCCAAATTTCAGAACTCAATCGTTGGTACAAAATCAATCAAAATGCAAATTCAATCAAAACTAATGAAACATGCCATTGAACTAACATTTTACTTCTACATTTTAACTAATTGAATCCCAAATAGACTAACCAAGCATTCTGAAATTCAGATACCAGTTTTAACTTAAAATATGTTCATATGCCAATCAAAGTAAATCATTGCATGACTTTACCTTAAAAAGCAATCTCAGCCATTTTTTTTCTTTTTCTTCTCACATGCATTTTATACTAACTACTACTTAATAAAACCTAAACTTCGATTAAGCTCTTCTCAATACTATCAGAACCCAGAAAAATTAGCATATAAAATACTTGGACTTCAAAATCACACTCAGATTCTCAACCACGTGGACTTGTTCTTTAGCAAATGAGTACAGAAAGAGGAAACATAAAGATATGCACTATTTATGAAGACACTCTTTGGATCTAATACCACTAAGCATGCACATTTACTCAAAAGAGACCTTAAAGCTATCCCATATTGATCTCACAACAATACAACCGAACCAACTCATGAGAAATGACTCCAAAAAAAATTGAAATCAACAAATACCAAACAAAAGTCCATTACAATTTTTCAATGTAAGCCTCAAAATTCACAGCATAACCTTACTTTAAACATGCTATAACAGGAAAATTAAGCCAACAGATCAAGTGGAACAAAGCCAATAAAGAAATAAACAGCTAATAAGAAGGGAGGCCTTCATTTCTTCCAAAATTACATCAACCATATTTACATATCTAGAATCAAGGATATGTACCTGGAAATTGAAAGGAAAAAGAAGTGAGGAAGCAGTAGATAGCAGCAGCACAGAACCCAGCAAAAGGGAACCAAAACCAGCAAAACCAACTCGAAATATGCAATGGAACAGTAATTCCCAAGCAAACCCAAAACCAACTTCAAACCAGATTCAAGCCATTTCTCAACTTCAACAATACGAATATAGAGTTTTCAAGAGTTCTACGCAACAGAAGAATCAGAAATCCAAAAAATCAAAAGCAGAATTTTTGGCAGTTTTTAATAGGGAATGCAGAATTTCAGAAATTTCTAAAGACGTCAGCCGTTTCAGCTTTTCAGGGGTTTGTTTGTCTCTAAAATTTGACTTGAGCTTGAAGAAAAGGTGCCTTTATAGGCAAGGTTTTAGGGAAGCAATGCTGAAAACAATTTTGCACTTTAAACCTTTTGAAATTTTTATTTTAGCTTGGATACCCTTAGTTCAGAAATCAAGCTTTCAAATTAACCCCAATCCCAGCTTCCTAGAAGCTTCCCAAGTCTGTTACTGAGATTCCCTTACCCTAGATTTCCTAATTTACCCCTTAATACCCCTATTTTTACTTCCAAACATCAGCAGACAAATGACCCAAAGGCCTTGGGCTAAACGGTTAGCAAATTCTATAGCCTTTTGGGCTTCTGAACCTTTGAGGCCCATATTGTGATAAGAAAATCACAGGCCGCAAAACAAGTGAGCCCAAACCATTCCGCCATTTTGGCATCAAAAGAAAAAATTAATGGAATAGATAAAAAGAAACAACAAAATGAAATCAAGATACTAAAGAAGAAAAATGTTGATAATTAACTAATGTGACTTGAATCTTAAACATGCAATACATTTATTAAGACTAACAAAAGCAGAAAAACAAAAGAACTAATAAGAAACACACAATATGCAAATTGAAATGCATACAAGGGCGGACAGAAAGAAAATAGGAGATAGAAAGGGGGGGGAGACAGAGGTAGAGGAACATGAGAAAAGTATAACAGAAAAATGAAGAAAGGCGAAGAAATACCTAAAATATTAAACAGGAAAAGGGCTTGAACGGCTTCAGTGTTCTCCGATTTGGCGCGAAGAGGAGTGTTAGTCGATTTGTTCTTGAAAGAACAAATGTCTAACACTCATTTTGGCCCTAAATCAAACTCGAAAGCTCAGAGAGTAACGGGGTTAGACTTTAAAATGAGGGATCGAAGGGGGATACAAATCTAGGGTTCCGGTTTTAAAATCTGAAATTAAGGAGAAGGGGAGAAGATTCAGGGTAAAATGGTTGTGGTTTAGTGTTTAAGGGGCTATGGGGACTATGTGGTCGAGACTTGGTGGCGATTTGGAGATGTCTCGCCGGTGACAATGGCGGATTCACTCAAAGGCGGCGTTATCTGATGAGGGAGATGAGAGAAGGGTTTGTTTTGTCTTAGGTCTAAACTGATGGACTTCGGACAGTTTTATTTGAGATAGGAGAAAGTCCTGGGCCGTTGGATGAAGCGAAATCAACAGCTCAGATGACGGGATGGCCTCGTTTGGTTCATGTGGGGATCGAACCGGGTTGGGGCGGATCTGGGCTGGATTTTGGACGGGTTTAAGGTAGGGGATTTGGTTTGGGCATGGGAAATTTGGAGACTTGGCCCAAAAATCAGATTTCTTTAATTCCTTTTCCTTTTTCTTTTATTTCAAAACTCTTTCCTTTTCTCAAAATTAAAATAAAACCTAAACTAAATCCTAACCCCAAATTATACTAGATTAAGTTAATTAATCTAAGTAATAATTACCACAATTAATTAAAAACTAAATTAAAATATAAACTACAAAATTCGAAACTCAAAACTAAAAGAAAAATGCAAAAAGTGTTTTTTTGTTGTGATTTTTCCATTTTTTATGAAACAAACTATTTACCAATTAATCTAAAAATATAAAATTAAATCCCAAATGCAAATTCAATATATATTTTTGTATTTTCATGAATTAAACAAAATTAAACATGCGCGGACAAAATGCAAGCAGTTAGCTACAAAAATCTACGAATTCACAAATAATGGAAAAAAAATATTTTTCTAGAATTTATGGGAGTAACTCATATAGGGAAAATCACGTGCTCACACCTATTTGTCTAGCTCGGCCTCGTTCTTTGAGCTTTGTCCAAATCAGCGCGAAGGTCTTTGAGCTCCTCCTTCTTTTGACTACAAAAAAGCCTCATGGCCTTCTCTTCATCCGAAGCTTTCCTGAGCTCGGCCTCACATTGGCTCATTTCAGCCCTGAATTTGGTGATGGCCTACACAAAAAACAAAGAGATATCAGTCAAATAAGGGGAGAAGAAAAAATTACCACAAGAAAAGTTAGTATTTACCCAAGAGAAGAGACGATGAGCCTCTTAAAAGAGGGTGGATGTGTCATTAAGGTCTGCGGCATCGTCGACCCCAGTGAAACAATCCTGAAAAGGATCTTCTTTGAGGTCCTTGCTTGGGTCGGGCATTCGCGAAGCTCAAGCGTCCTTTATCGCCTCATCGGAGTCAGATGGTAGAGAAGAGGAGTGACCTATTGTCACATCCCCGTGCTCCTCACTCGGGGCGCTCTGATTGGCTTCAAGGTTTTTGGCAGTTGTCCCCTCCGGTGTACTTTTTGAAGGCGGGGCAATGATCTCGATCTTTGGGGACTCGAGGGATTTGCCCGAGTCTTTCTTCGGCATTTCCTCACCACGAGGCAAGATCTTCGGTCTAGAGGGTTTGGCGTCTTCAACCGGTTTCCTCGTTCGGGGCACCAGTGCTGACTCTTCACCCTCAATTTCTTCACCTTCCAGATATCGGAGGACCGAATCTACATCCACATGGATAAGCTTCCTCATTGGCTTTCGAGTTGGGACCCTCTCATCCTGGGGGTCTTCGGGCTTCAAAACCCTTTTTCTATTATTATCTTTCCCCTCGGGGACTTGGTCTCTTCCCTAGGCGAGGCTGGCCTTATTTCAAAGACATCTCTAATGCCTGCACAAATAAGCATGAATGAGATGACATCTCCCATAAAAGAAAAGCATCAAAAAACCTGGAAAGAGAACTTACCATGGTGTTTGGCCTCCCATTTGCCTGCCAATTAGCGCCACTTGCGCTCATCATACGAGGAGGTTGCAGCTAATTTTCTGACCCAATCCTCGAGGTCGGGGACTGGGTGGGGTGTCTAAGCAACAACTACAAAAAGGTAAAGGCATTACAAAACACGAAAGCGTAATATGAGAGGGTATTTGGAAAATGACTTCACTTACGATTGAAGTTCCATCTCTCCGGGAATGGCATTTTTCCCCTAGGGATGACGTCCGAGGTTCTCATTTTGACAAACCAGCTCATCCAACCTCGATCTTTATAATCGTCATTACTAGCAAAGAAGACCTTTTTTGATCGACGTTGAAGCTTGATGAGCCCTCGAAACAGCTGAGGCCAATACAGCCGAATGAGATGGTTGAGGGTAAACTCTAATCCCTCGGCCTTGCTGGAGAAATAGCACAGCATAATCATGATGCGCCAAAAGGAGGGATGGATTCGTCCGAGAGTAACCTCATACCTTTTGCAGAAATCAATCACTATCAGATCGAGGGGACCCTGTGTGAAGGGGTAAGTGTAAACACTTAAGAACCCATCCATGTGAGTAGTGATGCTTTCCTCGGGGTCGGGGATCTGTACCATGACCTCGTCTCCCCAGCTGCAGTGCTTCTTCATGTCCTTAAGATGCCTCTTCGATATCAAACTGATATATCGAGACATATGTTCACATCGTCTTGGGATATTGGGGGTATTTTCAATATTGAAATCCTTCTTTATCACACAACGGCCGGAAATGATTTCATAAAGGGCCGGCTCTACCAGTTTGGTCGGCGAGAAGAAATTGAAAAAGATGCCTTCTCTTTTTTGGGGGAATGTTTTAGAAGTTTTGGTCGTGGTCTTAAGCTAAGAGATGCAGAAGGTAGCAGAGCGTGGTGTTTTCTGGGAGTTTGGCATTTTCCGGCAATTAAAGTAGCGGTGGAAGCAGATGATGAGAGAAAGAGATGAATAAGAAAGGTGATCAGAGTAAATGTAATAAAGAAGTAAACTTTTTAATTCAAAGAGGGAGCCCCATATTTATAGATGAGCGGCGGCGGTTCGGCGGCGCTAGTGGTCGATCATTACTGGCATGCATTTAATGTTTTGGGAAAGCGAATCGGCGAGACGTTTCGGTCTCTTCGAGCGCCTACATCACGGGAATGACGTCATCATCAGAGACTCTGGAAAATCAAGGTTCAAATCGTTTCTTATCATCTTACACTAAGAAATATGGGGACTATCTGTATACGGTCAAAATCAGGTATACCCGATTTTTCGGGCTCGAGGGGTCACCTTAAGCCCGAGTTCAGGTAAGGTTGAGTTCGAGTTTGATGGACTAGACTCGAGCTCGAAGGCAGAGTGTAGTGCTCGAGGATCGAAGTGCACGATGGGTATTGAAGCCGAGTATGCTCAACCCCGAGATAATGTCGTTACGGATTTGTAACAGAATGAGCAAGATTCCAGCCACGTCCCCAAGATCATGGCGTAAATCCCGAAATATATTTGTACGAATCCGTACTAGGAGGTTAGACAACTGTCCCAATAAGATTCTTTACTGTAAATAGAAATGTACCTTATTTAGGGCTCACCTATTATATAAAGGGGATCCCAATCATTTGTAAACATCATCTAATCATTGGCAAAAAATATACTCTCTTACTTTTTCTCTCGTTGTTCATCAGAATTGTCTTTTAGCTTTATTATTCTTGCTTTATTGTTCTTGATCCATCTCGAGGTCGAGACTGGTCTACATTCTGGTTTGATTTTACTTGTTCCTTTCGTTTATACTTCAGATTCCTTGGTTATTAATTGGTATTGTGTTAAATCACGTATCTTTAAAATCATAAATCAAATTTAATTGTTACTTGTATTTTCGAGGTAAACAATATACAATTTATTTATATCTTCCTCTTCAAGTTTTAATTTGAAATTCTAACCAAAACCACCTCGAATCTTCACCAAATTCTCTCAAAATTGAGATATCAACTCTAAAGGATATTCTCAATCATTTACAATAACACTCAATCCAAATAAATAATAATTTTACAAAATTTGATTTTCGAATTCAAAGCTTCAAAGCTTTCACTCTCATCTTCAAGTTTTGCCTTCACTTTCGTATATGCATTTGGATTTAAAGTTATTAGTCCCAGCAGGTTATGAACTATTTTTTCATATTATGTGTCAGTTATATGGTTTAATACTTGTTTCAAGTTATTTTAAAGTAAGTCAATTACGTAAATGTTTTGATTCATATATTACTTATATCCAAAATATATTCAGACGAGTGAGAGTTTAACTAGAAAAATGAGGGATTTGTTCAACTCGTGATTTGCCTCTATAAGACTATAGTAATGAGTAGGGGTGATAATTTGAGCTCAAACCCATTTGACCTGTCCAATCTATGCAAGGTTGGGCTGGTTAGTGACCCGTTTATTTTGCTAAAATAACTTTAAAATATTTTTTTTGTTGGATATGTTATATATGATCATAACAAAAGAAAAAAAGTCTTATTTGATATAATACACATTTAATATGAGGAGTTTTCAGAAACCACTATTGTTTAGTGGGTATTAACTTCCTATAACTACCATATACATAATTACTTCCTATAGCTACTATTCAGTTGTTACGGTAGTATATTCGCCGTACTCGCGCGACTGTATTCATGAATACAGCAAAAAAAGCGCCTAAAATCAGGGCAATCCAGTTGTACGCGCATGTATTCACATGTATTCGCGTTGTTGTATTCATGAATACAACACCAAAAAGAGCCTAAAACCAGGGCAGTCCAGCTGTACGTGCATGTATTCAAATGTATTTATGCATGTCTTCATGAATACAGTAACGACAAACACCTTAAAGATAGGTATGTCCAGCAGTCTAATAAGGGAAATAATATACTTTAGCGTGATACACTCCTAATATAACTTAACAAAATCAATTCTTACATGGCTCATTATCAACCCAATTAATTAGAATGATATTTCACTTCTATATAATTGTTGTATTGTCACGACCCGGATTTTCCACCCTCGGGAGTCGTGATGGCACCTACTCATGAAAGTTAGGCAAGCCGAGTATTACAGATTTTATTACCTTTTTTTCTTAACCTTTTAACATTTACGAATTAACATGTGATCAACAGTGGAATAATCATAATAAACAGAAATGTGGAAAACGAAATCTAATAGTTTAACTAAATACTAATATGGAAATCCAAAATACAACTCTACCCAGAATTGGTGCCACAATGTCACGGACCATCTACGAATACTACAAACAGTGGTCTGAATGGAAAATACAAGTTTGTCTCTAAAATACATAAAAACAGAATGGAAAAGATAGAAGTGGACGCCAAGGTCCGTGGACGTTTGTAGGACTACCTCGGGTCTCCGTTGGACTGAAGGCAGCAACCACTCTATGGTCCAAATGCTCCAGCACCGGAATCTGCCGATAGTGTAGAGTGTAGTATCAGCACAATCGACCCCATGTACTGGTAAGTGTCGAGCCTAACCTCGGCGAAATAGTGACGAGGCTAGGACAAGACTACCAAATAAACATGTGCAGTTATATCATATACAACAATAATAACGAAAGAAACTAGTAGTTAAAGATGGGAAGGGGGAACATGATGCAGGGAATACCAAGTACTAACAGAATTTCAGTAGAGAAGCACAAAGAATACCAAAATCCAATTATGAGCAACAATAAGGAAAACAGTAACAAGTGCACGGCATCACCCTTCGTGCTTTTACTCTCGTTCTCACCATTAGAATCAATATATTCGGCACGGCATCACCCTTTGTGCTTTTATCTCACATAATCATGGCACGACATTATCCTTCGTGCATTATCACTCATATCATGGCACGACATCACCCTTCGTGCTTTTACATTCATAATATCGGCACGGCATTACCCTTCGTGCATTAACACTGACTCACAAATATCACGCACGACATCACCCTTCGTGCTTTCCACTCTTCCTTACCCAAGAAACAATCATAAGCAATTTGGGCAAGGGAATCAATAAAATCACAATAGAATCTCGGCAAGGGAGCGATGCTATAACAATAATATCTCGGCAAGGGAAACAATATCATAAGCAATAATATCCCGGCAAGGGAAACAATATCATAAACAATAACATCCTAGCAAGGGAAACAATACCATAAACCTTTCCTCATTTCCACAATCCCTTCACAACATAAATCTCAACTTGAGACAATGCTCTACAATGTTCAATTACCAAGAATACTTCCATAAGCCTTGTTCCATATTGATAATCATCATATTAAGCATGGACAATACATAACGGAGTCACAACATTCATAATATAGGACTCACGGGCATGCTTGACATCAACGTATAGATACTCGTCACCATACCTATACGTCGTACTCAACAATTAACACATAGCAAATAAGACCACAACTCCTATTCACTCAAGCTAAGGTTAGACCAAACACCTGCCTTAATGCCACGAACACAATCAAGCCTTAACTACCACTTTACCTCTTGATTCCACCACCAAACCACTTGTATCTGGCCACAATTTACCTAATAACATTAATAAATGCTAAATAAACCAATTCTAATGCATGAAAATGGGTTTTTTATTGATTTCCGCAAAAAGTCAAAAATCGACCCAAGGCCCGCTTGGTTAAAACTCGAGGTTCGAACCAAAATCCGATCACACATTCCCCCACGAACTCAATTATATAATAATCGGACCTCAATTCGAGGTCCAAATCCCCAAAATGTGAAAATCCTAAATTCTACCCAAAAACACCCAATTTCCCTATAAAAACCCTTGATTTTAAATTGAAATCATGTAAAACGATGTTATAGATTGAAGAAATGAGTTAGAAATGACTTACTATTGATTTGGAGAAGAACGTTTCTTTGGAAAATCGCCCAAGAGAGCTTATGGTTTGAGAGAGTTTGAAAAATGAAGAAATTTCGTCTAAGTTATAATTTGCACATACGCAGATATCGCATTTGCGATATCAGGTTCGCAAATGCGAACTCGCAAATGTGGCCCAGGCTTCGCAAATGCGAAGGTAGGCCTGCCCTGCTTTCTTCGCAAACGCGAACTACCATTCACAGTTGCGATCCATGCTGAAGTCGCATTTGCGACATTGAGCTTCGCAAATGCGAAGGTCTCTCTGCCCAGCCTATCTTCGCAATTGTGATATTTTTTCGCAAATGCGAGCTCGCATTTGCGATCCAGGCTTCGCAATTGCGAAGCCTGCAGACCTGCAACACACCAGCTACTGCTCTTAAGTTCAAAACACTCTGCGGCCTATCCAAAACTCACTCGAGCCTTTGGGGCTCCAAACCAAACATGTACGCAAGTCTAAAAACATCATACTGACTTGCTTGTGTGATAAAATCATCAAAATAACATTAACAACTATGAATTAAACCTCAAATTCATGAAATCACTCAAGAACATTGAAATTTCTATTTTCTCAACTATTGGTCCGTTTTATATCAAACGAATTCCGATTCTTACCAAATTCCACAGATTCAATCAAATTATTATTTTAAAATTGTACCGGGCCTTGGAATCAAGATACGGACACGATACCATCAAGAAATTACATCAATTCACTTCTAAAGCCTTTATATATTCCAGAAAATAATTTTTTTTTAAAATTCTTTTCTCGGGCTTGGGACCTCGGAATTCGATTCCGAGCATACACCCAAGTCCCATATTTTACTACGGACCCTATGAGACTATCGGATCACGGGTCTGGGTCCGTTTACAAAGAATGTTGACCAAAGTCAACTTTAATCAATTTTAAAGGCCAATTTTCTTATTTTACTTAGTTTTCACATAAAAGTTTTCCGGAAACGTGCCCGGACTGCGCATGCAAATCAATGTGAGATAAAAAGAAATTTTTAATGCCTCAGAACATAGAATTTACTTTCAAAACGAGTGATGACCCAAACGTTCTCACATTCTCCACCTCTAAAACAAACGTTCATCCTCGAACGGATATAAGAAAAGTACGTGAGTCGAAGAAAAGATGGGGATATCAGCTCCGCATATCAGACTCAGACTCCCAAGTCGCTGCCTCAACAGGCTGACCCCTCCACTGAACACGAATCGAAGGATAGTGATGAAGTCTAACATGTGGGATGGATCACCGTGATACTTTTAAAGCATGGACACATGAAATACTAGATGCACGGCTGATAAACTCGGCAGTAACGCAAGTCTATAAGACACCTCTCCCACTCAATCAAGAATATCAAAAGGACCAATGAATCTAGGGCTTAGCTTGCCCCTCTTTCCGAATCTCATCACGCCCTTCATAGGCGACACCCGAAGCAATACCCGCTCGCCGACCATGAATGCCACATTACGAACCTTACGGTCGGCATAACGCTTTTGCCTCGACTGAGCTGCACGAAGCCTATCCTGAATGATCTTAACCGTATCCAAGGCATCCTGTACTAGATTTGTACCCAACAACCGAGCCTCTCCCGGCTCAAACCATCCAACCGGCAACCGACACTGCCTACCATATAAAGCCTCATAGGGAGCCATCTGGATGCTCGAATGGTAATTGTTGTTGTAGGCAAACTCCACTAAGGCAAGAACTGATCCCACAAGCCTCCAAAGTCAATAACACAAGCTCGGAGCATATCCTCCAAAATCTGAATAGTATGCTCGGACTACCCGTCTGTCTGAGGATGAAATGTTGTGCTCAACTCGACCCGTGTGCCAAACTCACGCTGAACTGCCCTCTAGAAATGTGAGGTAAACTATGTACCTCGGTCAGAAATGATAGACATAGGCATACCATGAAGACGAAAAATCTCCCGGATATAGATCTCTGTCAACCGCTTAGAAGAATAGGAAACTGCCGCAGGAATGAAATGTGCTAACTTGGTCAGCCTATCTACAATAACCCACACTTCATCGAACTTCCTCTGAGTCCGTGGAAGTCCAACAACAAAGTCCATATGATCTGTTCCCACTTCCACTCGGGAATCTCAATGGTCTGAAACAAACCACCAGGTCTCTGATGCGGGTACTTTACCTGCTGATAATTCAAACACCGAGCTACATAGGCAACAATGTCCTTCTTCATTCTCCTCCACCAATAATGCTACCACAAGTCCTGATACATCATAGCGGCGCTAGGATGAATAGAATACCGAGAACTATGGACCTCTTCTAGAATCAACTCACGAAGTCCATCCACATTAGGCACACAAATATGACCCTGCATCCTCAAAACTCCATCATCTTCAACTATAACCTGCTTGGAACCTCCGTGATGCATTGTGTCTCTAAGGACAAGCAAATGAGGGCCATCATACTGTCGATCTTGGATACGCTCAAATAATGAAGAACGAGCGACTGTGCAAGCTAGAACACAGCTAGGCTCAAAAACATCCAACCTCACAAACTGATTGGCTAAAGCCTGAACATCTAAAACAAGCGACTTCTCACTGACCGGAATATATGCAAGGCTGCCCATACTGGCGGACTTCCTACTCAAAGCATCGGCCACTACATTGGCCTTCCCCGGATGATACAAGATGGTGATATGATAGTCTTTCAGTAGCTCCAACCACCTTCTCTGCCTCAAATTTAGCTCCTTCTACTTGAACAAGTACTGTAGACTCTTGTGATCCGTGAACACCTCACATGACACGCCATATAAATAGTGCCTCCAAATCTTCAGCGCATGAACAATGGCTGCTAGCTCCAAATCATGAACTGGATAATTCTTCTCATGAATCTTTAACTGTCGCGAAGCATACGCAATGACCTTGCCATCTTGCATCAACACCGCACAGAATCCAATACGAGATGCGTCACAATAAACCGTATATGACCCTGAACCTTGGGCAAAATCAACATTGACGTCGTAGTCAAAGTTGTCTTGAGCTTTTGGAAGCTCGCCTCACACTCATCCGACCACTTGAACTGAGCACCCTTCTAGGTCAACTTGGTCATCGGGGCTGTAATAGATGAAAACCCCTCCATAAACCAACGATAATAGCCTACCAAACCCAAGAAACTCCGAATCTCTGTAGTTGATGTGGGTCTAGGCCAGTCCTTGACTGCTTTTATCTTCTTTGGATCCACCTAAATACCCTCTACTGATACAACATGACCCAAGAATGCAACTGAACTAAACCAGAACTCACAATTCAAAAATTTAGCATATAACTGACTATCCCTCAAAGTTTGAAAAACCGCTCTCAGATTCTGCTCATGCTCCTCCCGGCTACGAGAGTAGATCAAAATATCATAAGGCTTGAACACTCGGTTCATCAAATCCATGGAAGCTGCTAGGGCATTTGTCAACCCGAATGACATCACCAAGAACTCATAATGCCCGTACCGAGTGCAAAAAACTGTCTTAGGGACATCGGATGCTCTAATCCTCAACTGATGGTAGCCAAATCTCAAGTAAATCTTTGAAAACACTTTGGCACCCTGAAGCTGATCAAACAAATTATCAATCCTCGGCAATGGATACATATTCTTGATTGTGACCTTGTTCAACTACCGATAATCTATACATATCCTCATCGATCCATCCTTATTCTTAACAAACAACACCATTGCACCCCAAGGTGAGACAGTAGATCTAATAAAGTCCTTATCAAGCAAGTCTTGCAAATGCTCCTTCAATTCTTTCAACTCAGGTGGGGCAATACGATACGGCGTAATAGAAATAGGCTGAGTGCCCGGAGCCAAATTAATGAAAAAATCAATATCCCTATCGGGTGGCATACCCGGCAGGTTTGAAGGAAATACCTTAGGAAACTCACGAACAACAGGAATCCATAGAAGGAACCTCAGTACTAGAATCGCGAACATACTCCAAATAGGTCAAACATCCCTTATCAACCATACGTCGAGCCTTCATATATGAGATAACCCTACGGGTGGAATGACTAGGAGTCCCTATCCACTCTAAACAAGGTAAACCCGGCAAGGCTAAGGTCACAATCTTAGCATGACAGTCCAAGATAGCATGGTAAGGTGATAACCAGTCCATCCCCAATATGACATCAAAATCAACCATATCCAAAGGTAACAGATCTACTCGGGTCTTAAAACCCCTAATTACAACTATACATGAATGATGGACATGATCTACCATAATAGAATCACCCACCGGTGCAGACACATATACATGAGCACTCAAGGAATCAGTAGGCATGACTAAATACGGTACAAAATAAGATGACACATAGGAGTATGTAGATCCTAGATCAAATAGGACTGAAGCATCTCTACTACAAACCAGAACGATACATGTGATAACTGCATCGGAGGCCTCAGCCTCAGGCTTGGCTGGAAGAGCATAACATCAGGGCTGGGCCCCGCCACTCTGAACTACATCTCTGGGATGACCTCCTACTGGCTGGCCTCCATTTCTAATACCTTTACCTCTACCTCTAACACCTCTACCTCCCCCTCTAGCTGGTTGAGCGGGCAGTGGAACACTCGGTTCCTGAACCATGGCACAGGAACGTTGATGCTAAGAGTTGCTCGGTGCTCGAGGGCAAAATCTAGCAATATGCCTCGTGTCGCCACAAGTACTGACCCTAATGGCCTGAATAACCACTCTGAAAACCCGGGAGCGGAGGTGCACTGATAGGAGCTGGCGGTGCACTGTAGGGCAGCTGATCAGAATATTGCATATGAGAACCACGGCCACCTGGAGCACCGTAAGAAGCCTGAAGTTCTGAATGAAACGGCCTGGAAGGATGGCCCCTACTAGAAGAATCTCTACCTCCAAACGAGGCACCACTGAACCTGCCCGAATGACGAGGACTCTTATCAGACCCCTGACCACCCCCTGTGATAGAACCATCTCAACTCTCCTAGCCACATTGGCCGTATCCTGAAAAGAAATCTCGCTCCCCGTCTCCTTATCCATCTGCAATCAAATAGGTTGAATGAGTCCCTCAATAAACCTCCTCACTCTCACTCTCAGTGGGAAGTATAAAAAGAGCATGGCGGGCCAAGTCAATAAACCTGGTTTTGTACTGAGTGATAGTCATAGAACCCTACTGGAGACGCTCAAACTGCCTCTAATAGTTCTCCCTTTGAGTGATAGGAAGAAACTTATCCAGAAATAGTTGAGAGAACTGATCCCAAGTCAAAGCCGGTGACCCATCCGGTCTAGCCAAACAATAATCCCTCCACCAAGTCTTGGTTGATCCAAACAGACGAAAAGCAGCAAAGTCAACCCCATTGGTCTCCATTATCCCCATGTTCCGCAAAACATCATGACAGATGTCCAAATAATCCTGGGATCCTCAGAAGATGTACCACCAAAAATAGTAGTAAAAAGCTTGGTGAACCTGTCCAACCTCCACAAGGCATCAGCAGACATAGTTGGCCCCTCACCGATTTGTGCCACAATGCCTGGCTGAACTACCCCAACTGGCCAAGCTGCTGGAGTCTGAAACTAAGGAGCCATCTACTTTGGAGTGTGAGTAGCAGGAGTCTGGGCTCCTCCTCCAGCCTAAGAGACGGCTGGTGCTACAGGAAGCAAACCTGTCTGGGCGACACTCTACATAAGGCCCACTAGACGGACCAGGGCATCCTAAAGTACCGGGATAGCGATGAACCCCTTTGGGACCCGAGCTAGTCCTACTGGAATTGACTGGGCTGGAACCTCATCATCAAACTCAACCTGAGGCTCTGCCATTGGTGCTTCTGCTCGAGCTCTAGGCTGAGCTCTGCCTCTACCTCGGGCCCTAGCACGACCTTGGCCTCTGCCCCTCATAGGAATTGCTACTAGGGGCGAGGGCTGCTGGTCAGTGATGAAGCGGTACGTGTTCTCACCATCTGCGAAAGAACAAAGTGGAAGTTCAATTAGCATTGAGAAATCAAGTCGCACGATAGGAAAGAATAGGTGTGAAGTTTTTCCTAACTCTGTAGCCTCTGGGATAAATATAGAGGTCTCTGTATCGATCCCTCAGACTCTACTAAGCTTGTCCGTGAATTGTGAGACCTAAGTAACCTAGAGCTTTGATGCCAACTTGTCACGACCCAAATTTTCCATCCTCAGGAGTCGTGATGGCGCCTACTCATGAAGGCTAGGCAAGCCGAGTATTACAAATTTTATTACCCTTTTTCCTTAACCTTTTAACATTTACGAATTAACATGTGATCAACAGTGGAATAATCATAATAAACATAAATGCAGAAGATGAAATCTAATAGTTTAACTAAATACTAATACGGAAATCCAAAATACAACTCTACACAGAATTGGTGTCACAATGTCACAGACTATCTACGAATACTACAAAGAGTGGTCTAAATGGAAAATACAAGTCTGTCTCTGAAATACATAAAAATGGAATGGAAAAGATAGAAGGGGACGTCAAGGCCCACAGACGTCTGCAGGACTACCTTGGGTCTCCGCTGGATTGAAGGCAGCAGCCTCTCTATGGTCCAAATGCTCCAGCACCGGGATCTACACACAGTGCTGAGTGTAGTATCAGCACAACCGATCCCATATGTTAGTAAGTGTCGATCCTAACCTCGGTGAAGTAGTGACGAGGCTAGGACAAGACTACCAAATAAACCTGTGCAGTTATATCATATACAACAATAATAACGAAAGAAACTAGCAGTTAAAGATGGGAAGGGGGAAACTGCTGCAAAGAATATCAAGTACTAACAGAATTTCAGTAGAGAAGCACAAAGAACACCAAAATCCAATTATGAGCAAGAATAAGGAAAACAGTAACAAGTGCACGGCATAACCCTTCGTGATTTTACTCTTGTTCTCACCATAAGAATCAATAGATTCGGCACGGCATCACCCTTCGTGCTTTTACCTCACATAATCATAGCACGACATTATCCTTCGTGCATTATCACTCATATCATGGCACAGCATCACCCTTCGTGCTTTTACATTAACAATATCGGCACGGCATCACCCTTCGTGTATTAACACTCACTCACAAATATCATGCACGAAATCACACTTTGTGCTTTCCACTCTTTCATACTCAGCAACAATCACAAGCAATTTGGGCAAGGGAATCAATAAAATCATAGAATCCCGGCAAGGGAGCAATGTTATAAAAATAATATCCCGGCAAGGAAAACAATATCATAAGCAATAACATCCCGGCAAGGGAAACAATAACATCCTGGCAAGGGAAACAATATCATAAACATCTCCTTATTTCCACAATCCCTTCATGTAACAACCTCGGTCGTTTCATGAGTTACCGCTCTGTTTCCCCCATTTTTGCTTCTTATTGCCTTGTTCAGGGGTATTATGTATTATCGGGTTGGTTGGATCGGGTTCTGAGATGTTTTGGTAAGGTTTGACACACTTAGTCTCTTTTGAGTAAGCTTAAGTTGGAAAAGTCAACCGGATATTGACTTGTATGATAAAGGGATTGGATGTGAGTTTCGATGGTTTGGATAGCTTTGGGTCCTGGAGGGTTTGTTCTTCGCGTTCGCGGGTGGGGAGTCGCGTTCGCGATAAGTGGAGAAGTTAAGCTTTCGCATTCGCGTATGGGGAGTCACGATCACGATGAAGGAAAAAGTGGTCAATGCAAGGTTGTGCTCGTGAACGCGTGGTGTTGACCGCGTTCGCGAAGAAGGGGTTTTAAGTGCTGGGCAGAATGTTTTAAAAGGCCAATTCTGTGATCTTTAGCCTAATTTTCACCATTGTTGGGCGATTTTAGAGCTTTTTGAGGAAGATTGTAGAGGGAATCAAGGGGATACACTTGGAGGTAAGATTCATGGACTTAATACTCAATCCTAATGTGATTTCTATCTAATTAATCATAGAATTTGTGGAATTTAAGCCTAAAAATTAGAAGTTAGGGCATGGAAATTGGAGACCTAAATCTAGGGATTTGAGGGGTCATTTGTGGTTGGATTTTGATGTATTTGATATGTATGAACTTGTGGGAAGATAAGGAGTCTATTGATCTAATTTTTATTGAATTCCGAGATGTGGTCCCGGGGGTCGGGTTTGGTCAATTTCGGGATTTGTGTTGTAATTTGTACTTTCGAGTGGGCTTTGTTCCCTTAGCATATTTTGATGGTTGTGTACTGATTTTGGTTAGATTTGGAGCATCCGGAGGCCAATTCGAGAGGCAAAGGCATCGCGGGCTAGAGTTTGGACCGGATAGAGGTGTAATGATTGTAAATGTTGTCCTGAGGGTATGAAACCATGGATTTCACATCGTTGTGCTACTTTGAGGTGACGTACATGCTAGATGACGAGTGTGGGGACGTGCACTGTTGGGATCGTGACTTAGTCCGTCGCATATGACTGTTTAACTGCGTATTTGATTGAAAATTATTTGCTATCATCATGTTTTGGATTGAATGTCATATTTGGGATTTGTGCCAACTATTTTGGACCCTTACGGGATTTTTACTACTATTCCTCAATGTTTTGACTTTATATTTGTACTCAGTCATGCTATATTCTACTGTTTTCATAACTCAGCCATGTTTACTTTATTTTGACATCTTAAATGATATTGTGAGCTGAGCATCATATTTTACTATGCCCGAGTGGCTTTTAGAGATTTCTGACTGAGTAGGGCCGAGGCCTATGTTGTGAGTTTACTATGGGATCGGGTTGTGCGCCGCAGTGTTATTGAGCTGATTCATGATTATGAGGCCGAGGGCCTAAGTTGTACGCCACAAGGTGGCTTGATATGAGGCTTAGAGCCTGTATGATTATGCCATGAGATGGCTTGTTATTGCACTTAGACCGTAAGGGGCCCCTTTCAGAGTCTGTACACCCCCAGTGAGCGCGGGTACCCAGTGTGAGATGTGATATAGCTCGAGAGGCTGATGTTGTTCTATGTTATTGCTCGAGGGGGTGGTTCTGTTGGTATTTTGCCCGAGGGGTTGATTTATGTTTCTATCCTTTCTCCCCATTTTCATTCATTCGTTTGAACTGCTAAATGGTGTTTTAAAGAGGTTTTTACAAAACTAAGGTGTTTCTACGAGCTTTTACTGTTTTATTGCATTGTTCTGGTTTTAATACTGCCTCTTTGTAGCATTGTGCTATGTTTTACATGTTTTCATATCGCTCAGCTGCCTTTACTTTTATTACTCACTGAGTTGGCGTACTCACATTACTCCATGCACCATGTGTGTTGATTTAGGAGCCTCGGGTCCTACTAGAGAGGGTTGATTGCTTCCAGCAGTCTATTCGGAATTCACTAGGTAGTTGCTCGGCGTTCGTAGCCCAGTGCTTCTCTTTCCTATCTTTATTTTCCTTATACTAGACTGTGTAGACTATTCGTACTCTTAGACGGATGTTTTAGATGCTCATGACTGGTGACACCCCGATGTCAGGCTGTGTTTATTTTCACAATTGTTCTGTTACACTTTATTCTAGGATTTATCACTTATTAATGACTTAAATTGAATTATTATAACTGTTTAAATGGATTGGAGATTTGTGTTGACTGGCCTTGTTTCACGATAGGCGCCATCACGACTGGTTTGGGTTTAGGGTCGTGATAAGTTGGTATTAGAGCCTAGGTTAGATAGGTCTCACGAGTCATGAGTAGGTTTAGTAGAGTCTCACGGATTGGTACAGAGATGTCTGTATTTATCCTCGGGAGGCTGCAGAACCTTTAGGAAAAACTTCATATCTTGAAATTCTTGTCGTGTGAATCTATTGATCTGAGTACTAAACTTCTGTTATTTTATTCTCTCATAGATGGTGAGGACACGTGTTACTGGTCAGGATGGATGACTACCAGTACCACTAGTTATGGCCACTAGAGGTCGAGGACGCGGTCGAGGCTATGGTAGGGGCAGGGGTGTAGCTCGCTGAGCAACTAGGGCAGCACCTGCAGATCCACCAGCCAACCCAGTTCAGGATCAGGTCCCAGTTGTGGACGCTCCAGCAGCACTAGCTCAGGCACCAGTTGTGCCCATTGTGATTCTGGGTCTTCAGGAGGCCATGGCTCAGATTCTATCAGTATGCACTGGCCTAGCTCAGGCGGTCTCAGTTACTACAGCTGCAACTACTTCTCAGGCAGGGGGAGGCACTCAGACTCCCACTGCTCGCACACCTGAGTAGGTCGTGCAGGGACTTCAGACACCGGGGGCATATCCAGCCCAACCGATTGCAGCTGCTCAGGACTATGTAGCTCCTGCTATGCTAGAGGACGAGCAACGCAGGTTGGAGAGGTTTGGTAGATTTTAGCCTCCGACTTTTAGTGGTGTAAAGGGCGAGGATGCCCAGGGTTTCTTGGACAATTATCAGAGGATTCTTCGTACAATGGCTATTATGGAGACCAGCGGGGTCGCTTTCACTACTTTTCAGTTTTCTAAAGCTGCCTTCACTTGGTGGGAGGTTTATGAGAGGCGTAGGCCTATTGGTGCAGCACCCCTTACCTGGTGGCAGTTCTCTGTTCTCTTTTTGGAGAAGTATGTGCCACAGTCTCGCATAGATGAACTGCGTAGGTAGTTCGAGTGGTTACGTCAGGGAGAGATGACTGTGACACAATATGAGATAAGGTTCTCGAAGTTAGCTCATCATGTTGTTTGGTTGGTTCCTACGGAGAGAGAGAGAGAGAGAGAGTATTAGGAGGTTTATTGATGGCCTCACGTATCAGCTTCGTCTTCTCATGACCAGGGAGAGGGTGTCTGGTACTTCCTTTGTGGAAGTTGTAGATATTGCTCGTGAGATTGAGTCAGTTCGTCGCCAGGAGCGAGATGAGAGAGAGGCCAAGAGGCCTCGGAGATCTGGTAGTTATGATGGTGCTTCTTCAAGGGGTCAGTTTCAGCACGGTAGAGGCCGTCCATTCAGGCATACTCTGTCAGCTCGCCCAAGTTATTGTGGGGCGTCATCGGGTCATGGTTCTCACAGTTCTCATTAGGGTCAGTCATCACTCAATGCCCTTCCAGCCTAGAGTTCGTCCCGTGCTCCATCAGTTCAGGGCTCTTCTATGCCAGGTGCATCTGCTAGTCATTCCGGTGCTAGGGGTTCCCTTCAGCCCCATCTCCATCACCCAGGAGTTGCTATAAGTGTGGAGCGTTGGGTCATATGTGGAGGCAGTGTCCTCGTCGTCTTGGGGGTTCATCTCAGCAGAGGAGTCAGCCATCGGCTTCAGCGCTAGTCACTTCACCACTACCCACCCACCCAGCAAGAGATCTAGGTTAGTCAACTAGGGGTCACCCTAGAGGGGGAGGTCGATCAGGTGGCGGTCAGGCCTGTTTCTATGCACTCCCAACTAGACTTGATGTTATTGCTTCAGATGCCATGATCACAGGTATTGTCTCAATCTGCCACAGAGATGCCTCTGTATAATTTGATCCCGGATCTACTTGTTGTTATGTGTCATCATACTTTGCTCGTTATTTGGATACGCCCCGTGAGTCTCTTATTTTGTCTATTCGTGTATCTACTCCAGTGAGCGATACTATTATTGTAGATCGTGTGTACCGGTCATGTATGGTGACTATTGGGGGTTTGGAGACCCGAGTGGAATCTATGTTGTTATGTATGGTAGACTTCGATGTTATATTGGGCATGGATTGGTTATCTCCATGTCGTGCTATTTTGGACTGTCATGCTAAGACAGTGCCATTGGCTATGCCGGGTGTGCCACGGATTGAGTGGCGAGGTTCGACTGATTATGTTCCCAGTAGGGTAATTTCATTCTTGAAGGCCCAGCGTATAGTTGGGAAGGGTTGTGTTTCTTACTTAGCCTTTGTAAGGGATGTCGGTGGAGAGACTCCTAGTATTGATTATGTTCCTATTGGGAGAGATTTTACCGATGTGTTTTACTGCACACCTGTCGGGCATGCCACCTAATAGGGATATTATTTTTGTACTGATCTGATGTCGGGCACTCATCCCATTTCTATTCCACCATATCGTATGGTACCAGCGAAGTTGAAGGAGTTAAAGGAACAACTTCAGGAACTCCTTGATAAGGGGTTCATTTGGCCTAGTGTGTCGCCTTGGGTGCGCCTGTTCTATTACTGAAGAAGAAAGATGGCACTATGAGGATGTGCATTGATTATAGGCAATTGAACAACGTTACAATTAAGAACAAGTATCATTTGCCTCGCATTGATGATTTATTTGACCAGCTTCAAGAAGGGTGTTCTCCAAGATTGATCTTCGTTCAAGGTATCACCAGTTAAAGATCAGGGACTCGGATATTCTTAAGATGGCTTTCAGGACCCGATATAGTCATTATACGTTCTTGGTGATGTCTTTTGGGCTGACCAATGCCCCAGCAGCGTTCATGCATTTGATGAACAGCATATTTCGGTCTATCTCGACTCGTTTGTCATAGTTTTTATTGATGATATTCTGGTGTATTCGCGCAGTCAGGAGGAGCACGCGGAGCATTTAAGAGTTATGTTGCAGAGATTGAGGGAGGAGAAACTTTATGTAAAGTTGTCCAAGTGTGAGTTTTGGCTCAGTTCAGTTGCTTTCTTGGTGCACGTGGTGTCCAGTGAGGGTATTCAGGTTGATCCGAAGAAGATAGAGGTGTTTCAGAGTTGGCCCAGACCGTCCTCAGCCACAGAGATTCACAGCTTTCATGGTTTGATGGGTTATTACCGCTAGTTTGTTTAGGGATTCTCATATATCACATCGCCCTTAACCAAGTTGACTCAAAAGGGTGCTCTATTTAGGTGGTCGGATGAGTGTAAGGAGAGCTTTCAGAAGCTCAAGACTGCCTTGACCATAGCTCCAATGTTAGTTTTGCCATCAGCTTCAAGTTAATATACCATGTATTATGATGCTTTGAGAGTTGGTATTGGGTGTGTGTTGATGCAGGAGAGTAGAGTTATTTCTTATGCTTCTCGTCAGTTGAAGCCCCCTGAGAAGAACTATCCTATTCATGATTTGGAGTTGGCTGCCATTGTTCACGCGTTGAAGATTTGGAGGCATTATTTGTATGGTGTGTCTTGTGAGGTGTTTATTGATCATCGTAGCCTCCAGCACTTGTTCAAGCTAAAAGATCTCAATTTGAGGCAGCGGAGATGGTTGGAGTTGCTAAAGGATTATGATATTACTATTTTGTACCATACGGGGAAGGCCAATGTGGTGGCCGATGATTTGAGCCGAAAGGCACCGAGTATGGGGAGTTTGGCATATATCCCTATTTGGGAGAGACCTCTTGCAGTTGATGTTCAGGCCTTGGCCAATCGGTTCCTGAAGTTGGATATTTCGGATCTTAGTCGGGTATTGGCTTGTGTGATTTCTCGGTCTTCCTTATTTGATCGCATCAGAGAGAGCCAGTATGATGATCCTCATTTGTTTTTCCTTAAGGACAGAGTTCAGCACGATGATGCCAGAGATGTGACTATTGGTGATGATGGGGTGTTGAGGATACAATGTCGGATATGTGTGCCCAATGTAGATGGGCTTCGGGAGTTGATTCTGGAGGAGGTCCATAGCTCGCGGTATTCCATTCATCCGGGTGCCGCGAAGATGTATCAGGATCTGAAATAGCATTATTGGTGGAAGAGAATGAAGGACATTGTGGGATTTGTAGCTCGGTGTCTCAATTGTCGGCATGTGAAATATGAGAATCAGAGACCGGGTGGCTTACTTCAGCAGATGGATATTCCGGAGTGGAAGTGGAAGCGGATCACCATGGACTTTGTAGTTGGGCTCCCACGGACTTTGAAGAAGTTCGATGTTATTTGGGTGATTGTGGATCGGCTGACCAAGTCCGCGCACTTCATTCCTGTGTGTAGTTGATACCCAATTTTTCCTCAAACTATTTTTTAAATTTGCATATATACCTTCAAAATCACTTTTTATAGTA
This sequence comes from Nicotiana tabacum, assembly GCF_000715075.1. NCBI lineage: Eukaryota > Viridiplantae > Streptophyta > Magnoliopsida > Solanales > Solanaceae > Nicotiana > Nicotiana tabacum. Next base: position 129,613,313 of record NC_134095.1, read on the forward strand.
ATTGGTAAGTTTCCATAATTTTCCATATTATTATCAATTTATTTTCTAATTTTATTCAGTACTTTATATCCGATAATTATTCATAAATTACATTACAAGTAATTTCAAAGTATTTATTAGCTCAATATATCATTTTTAATCCTATTAGGATTTAATTATTTCACAAATTAACCAACTTGGCATTGTTTGACTATAATTACAACAATTTTGCAATTATAGCTTAATTGTACACTTTATGCTATTTTAATTTAGTAATTGGTCATTTTATATTTTAAATATTATTTAATTGCCTTAGTTTCACCTATTTAGCTTTAATTTTAGTTTATCTAATTATTAGCTATTTTATTAATTATTTATCTAATTCTAATTGGGTATTTAACAAATAGCCAATTCCATTTTCAATTCTAACCTAAATCAAACCATCCCCAAACCCAATTAAATAACCCACCAAACCCCAGGCCCAATCCGTTAAAATCACCCGACCCAGTACCCTACCCGGCCCAATCCCCATTACATCTGAGCCGTTGATTATTTGAATCAACGGTCCAAATCCCCCTATACCATATTAAACCCTAATGACTACCCCTCATCTCTCATTTTCCCCCCTCTCATTCTCTCTCAACCGGTCTCTCGATCTCCCTCTCTCTATCTCTGCTTCTCTCTAGAACTTTCTCTTCTCCCCTCATCTCCGATGGACCCTGTCCACCTTCTTCGGCCATTTCCCCCAACGGAAACCATGGCCTCTTATCATCTCCTGGACTCTGCTTCACCCCACGCCAGTTTGACACTACCCTAAGGTCCTCAGGTGAACCTGGAGCGGTTCGACTCCCACACATGGTCCTTCATGTCATTTTTCGGCCACCTCCGTCCGTTCGAGTAAGATCTATGTCTTTTCCGGCTAAAACCGGTAACATTTTAAGGTTTTCTCATCTTCTCTGGGTTCTTTGAAACCCTAACTCTTAAGATTTTCCGATTTCTTTTAGATTTGTCTTAGATCTATGTATATTATGAACTTTTTGTTGTTTTCCTCAAAGCTTTTTCCGATTTTTTTCTAAAGTAACTCTTTATCTTCGAACTATGGTTCTTAAACACCTTTTCAAAAACGCTTCTTTCTTCTGATTTTTGTATCAATCTGCGAGTCTCTATATTTAAAACGTTTGTTTAAGCTTTCTCCTCTATTCGAGTTATTCTGTTGAAAACCCTAATTTTGTCTCTTAAACTTCTTAGATTTGTACAGATCTGAGAATGATCGAGCTTATTTTTACTTGTTTTTATGGAAAATCTCCTGATTTTCGAGTGGCTTGTCATCTTCCTAAACTAGGGTTTCTGAAATCCTTTTCTTCAAAATACTTTCTGGTTTTAAGTGCTTAATCCCCTGTGTCAGTGTGTTGACTGATTTTGTTGAGTTCTTCCTTGACCCTAACTAGTCTGTGTTAAAACCCCTAATTTTTGACACTGTGTTTGGATTCTGAGTCAATCCATGTTATTTGTTGCATAGCTCTATTCTGTACTTGGATTCATATGATTTCTCCTTCGTTTAATTTGAGCGTCTTATGATTTTTTTTACCCTAGTGTGCTTTTACTAGGGTTTCAGATTCAAATCTGGATTGATTCTATGTGTTTACGCTTAGCCTATCTGTTATTCATGGAAAACCTATATCATTTTTCCTAAATTAGTATTATTTTTGAAACCTTATTCACTGATTTCCTATGGTAATACCTATATACTGATTTTTGGTTATTTTTTCTATTTCTACAACCTTTGATTATTTATTGCCTAATTTGCGATTAATTGTGGTACTTGCTGATTCTTATTGATTGTTCCCTTAGTTGAACTTTTGTTCATTTACCTTTAATTACCCACCTCGTACTTAAGTGGTTAATTTTCTTTCCTTAATTATATGCTCTGCTCTTTATCGTTAACTGGTTACACCTTTATTAGAGGAAACCTTGCTGATTTTATGCATGATTGATTATGTAATTTTCCCTAATTACTGAAGAATTGATTCTTTACCTTATTCTGCCTAGCTCTCTACTGCTATATATACTCTCATTTATTCTCACTTCAAGGACACGAACACATTGTCCTAAACCCTCTCTCTCACATGCACACATATTCTCTCTTGCTCTTCTTTCTAGTTATTTGCTATTCTCCGTCGGCTACAAGTCAAGACTGAGTATTATACACTCTGTGTTTACTCTCCCTTAACTGGTATGTCCTCAATTTAGTTTAAAGCTTCAAAAACAACATGTTTCTTTTGGTATTTCAATTCTTCTTATTTCTACTATGCTTCTACTTATTGTTTTCTACCCTGCAATTAGCATGTCTACTTATTGTTCTACTAGTATGATTACGATATCTCCTCCCTTAAACTCAACATGTTCCCCCTTAATAGCCTTCAACGTGATTCTGTTTCACTGATGTTGCTTTAATTCCTAGCATAAAACTCTTTGTGATAAGATTGTTTCTGTGACTAATAGGTTTTGTAATACATCATCACCCCCCCCCCCCCAGGACTTCTCTGATTCTAACGTATATGCAGAACTGCCCATTGTATGCTTACTCTTATGTGTTTTCTAATTGTCCCCAACCCCTTACTTCCCTGCTTGAGAATGTTGAAATGATACTATTCTTTGAACTTGTTCTGCGTGTGCTGTCGTGTTCCAAGTTGTTGTTGCTCCTATTTCCTTTCCCCTTCAAAACTGTTTTTCCCTAAGAAACTCTTCTATCATTTTGCAAACTTATTTCAAACATGCTGTTTCAAAATATTTTTTCAACTCAACCTTTTCAAAACTATGTCAAGCACTCTCACTCTACTCTTAGACCACTAAGTTCTGCCCCTTTTGTGTGAGCCTTGCCTTAGGACCCTTGAGCTCCCTCTGAACTTGGACACATGAAAGTTGGCCTTTCCACACTGCACTCACTCTGTCTTGGCTATGAAACAATCTTTGCATTTGAGGTGATTTATTACATAACTCAGAGAGGAAGTCCTAATCAGGTGCTGGAAATTTCGGCCTGTTTTCAGGCTCTCTATAGTGTAACTTTTACCTTTCTTTTCTACTTATGTACTTCATTTCAGTATTGGTCTGTAATAATCTGTTGTAAACCAGTATTGGGGCTGGCTAGTGAAAAGGGGAGGGTAGTTATATATGCTATCAACATCAATGGTTAGAAACCATGCATTAGGTCTACATTTCCACTATGTCCATTAGAATCCATGTGTAAGACCAACATATGCAAAGCATAACATGCATTAGACACCATGTTCTTAGGTTTACTGTTTCAGCATCTCATTTGGCATCACTTTACCACTTAGAAATCCTGCTTTAGGCTAAATAATAGCATTAATATAAAACTATTGCTTCTGCACGTTATGAAGTCATGTTGTAACTCTTTGGGCATTTAGAAATCATACTTTAAGAATTCTGCAATCATTCTGTATTTTTTCATATGTGCACATTAGATATTCTGTTTTAGTATCTTGTTCACACTCGCTCAATCACACCTAGTTAAACTACTGATGCATGAAAAAAGGACATAAAACAGTCTCATGTTTGATTATCCTGTTTAAGTGAAACTGGTCATAATCCTGCATGTCTTTGCAACATTTAGAACAACATGCTTTAGGTAAAATAACTGTTTTATAATTCTGGTAACTGCTGCATATTATTTTATGCTTAGGCAAGTCTTAGGTAATCAACTTAAAATTAAAAAAATCAGAACCATCTTTGTGATTATTGTTTGACTGTCAGCATGTTAAAATCAGTAGGCAAGCCTGATTAGGACTTCCCATTTGAGTTATGTTATAAATATGACTCTACTATTATCACTTGGATACCATGCTTAGGATATGAATTCAGACCTTAATTGTGTATGAGTCATGTTGTTTATGTGTACTGTGTGTGGAGGTATATTTGAGCCATTCATTTGTCTTCCATGCTCCCCTTAATTGAAATCCTACTTATTTATTATATGTCGCCTTATTATTTTGCCTTTAAACTTGAGGGTCTACCTAGAACTCCCTTTATAGGATAGGAGTCCTAAATTCCTCCGGGACTGATAGGAAGGGACGGGCAACAGTATGCAATAGGGGTCGAGACCAACCCTCGCTTTAATTACCTTCACGAGTGGAAAAGGGTAGATATGGACATGATGATCGGTACGTTAATACCACATGTAGCCCCTCTTTGAGGAGTGTCATACCGGGTAATGCATTGATGTGATCCATATTATAAATAAACCTAGGACACCCCACTTTACATTCCCGAATATGCTTAGATTGTAATTCTTTTCAAAAATCCTGCTTTTCATTAACTGATTTCCAAACATCTGTGTTCTTAAACTTAAATCCCCTACTATTTTAGCCATACTTGTTTATTTGTTACTTGTACAAATTCACAAAAACTGTTTGGCCGGGAACCATACTAGTGGATCCTGAGGGGTACTTAACACCTTCCCCTTAGGATAATTTCAAGCCTTTACCCTGTCTCTGGTTACCAAACATAGTTATAAATGAACCCTATAGGTGCCCTAATGCACCTTAAATTGTTAGGTGGCGACTCTTTAAAAATGCAAATCCCCTTTCCTAAAAGGAAAGAGTTGTCCCAACCAAAAATATCATTAACCCGATTTCGCGAGAAAAAAGGGGCGCGACATGTACTACCTATTCTTCAGAGCGGTTGGCAGAGATCTATATTTGGGAGATTGTTCATTTGAATGGTGTCCCTATTTCCATCATTTCAGATAGGGGCACTCAGTTTACTTCACAGTTTTGGAGGTCTGTGCAGCGCGAGTTGGGTACTCAGGTTGAGTTGAGCACAACTTTTCATCCTCAGACGGACGGGCAGTCCGAGCGTACTATTCAGATATTGGAGGACATGTTGCGCGCTTGTGTCATTAATTTTGGAGGGTCATGGGATTAGTTTCTACCGCTCGCAGAGTTTGCTTATAACAATAGTTACCAGTCGAGTATTCAGATGGCTCCATATGAGGCTTTGTATGGGAGGTGGTGTAGATCTCTAGTTGATTGGTTTGAGCCGGGTGAGGCTAGGCTATTGGGTACAGATTTGGTGCAGGATGCTTTAGACAAGGTGAAGGTGATTTAGGAGATACTTCGTATGGCGCAGTCGAGACAAAAGAGCTATGCTGACAGAAAGGTTTAGGATGTGTCCTACATGATTGGTGAGAAGGTTCTGTTGAAGGTGTCATAGTGTTATGAGATTTGGGAAGAAGGGTAAAATGAGTCCTCGGTTCATTGGGCCTTTTGAGGTGCTTCGGAGGATTGTGGAGGTGGCTTATGAGCTTGCTTTGCCACCCAGCTTGTCGAGTGTGCATCTGGTATTTCATGTTTCTATGCTCTGGAAGTATATTGGTGATCCGTCTCATGTTTTGGATCTCAGCACGGTTCAATTAGATGATGATTTGACTTATGATATGGAGCCAGTAGCTATTTTGGAGCGTCAGGTTTGGAAGTTGAGGTTAAAGGATATAGCTTCAGTGAAAGTGCAGTGGAGAGGTCGGCCCATAGAGGAGGTTACCTAGGAGATCGAACGGGAGATGCGGAGCAGATATCCTCACCTATTTGAGGCTTCAGGTATGTTTCTTGACTCGTTCGAGGATGAACGTTTGTTTAATAGGGGGAGGATGTAATGACCCGACCGGCCATTTCATGAGTTACCACTTTATTTCCCCCATTTCTGCTTCTTATTTCCTTATTCAGCGGTATTATGTGTTACCGGGTTGGTTGGCTCAGGTTCGGAGAGGTTTTGGTAAGGTTTGAGACACTTAGTCTCTTTTGAGTAAGCTTAAGTTGGAAAAGTCAACTAGATATTGATTTGTATGATAAAGGACTCGCATGTGAGTACCGATGGTCGGATAGCTTTGGGAGGTGATTTGGGACTTAGGAGCATGATCGGAATGTGTTTTGGAGGCACGAAGTAGATTTAGGCTTGAATTGGCGAAATTGGAATTTTGGCATTTTCCGGTTGGTAGGAGAGATTTTGATATAGGGGTCAGAATGGAATTTCGGGAGTTGTAGTAAGTCCGTTGCATCATTTGGGATGTTTTTGCAAAATTTCAAGTCATTCGGGCGTGGTTTGATAGACTTTTTGATCGAAAGCGAAATTTGGAAGTTTTTGGAATTCTTAGGCTTGAATCCGATGCAAATTTGGTGTTTTGATGTTGTTTTAAGTATTGCGATGGTTGGAACAAGTTTGAATGATGTTATGGGTTATGTTAGCATATTTGGTTGAGGTGCCGAGGGACTCGGGTGAGTTTTGGGTGGTTAAACGGACCATTTCACCTCGGAGGAAATTGTAGAAAAGCTATTGTTGGTGTTGCAGGTTTTGGACCTTCGCATTCGCGATGCATGTCCCGTGTTCGCGAAGGGTTGAGATGTGAGGCTGGGAAGTTGGCCTTCGCATTCGCGAAGGGTTGAGGCTTATGGTCATCGCGTTCGCGAGGTTCTTGCCGCGTTCGCGTAGAGGTAAGTAAGCAGATGGGGTCCCGGAGGCTCGTGTTCTTCGCGTTCGCGGGTGGGGAGTCGCGTTCGCGATGAGCGGGGAAGTCAAGCTTTCGCGTTCGCGTATGGGGAGTCATGATCGCGATGAAGGAAAATTGTGTTGATGCTTCGCGAACGCGAGGCGTTGACCGCGTTCGCAAAGAAGGGGTTTTAAGTGCTGAGCAGAATGTTTTAAAAGGCAAAATCCGCGATATTTAGCCTAAGTTTCACCATTGTTGGGCGATTATAGAGCTTTTTGAGGAAGATTGAAGAGGGAATCAAGGGTAAACACTTGGAGGTAAGATTTATGGACTTAATTCTCAATCCTAATGTGATTTCTACCTAACTAATCATGGAATTTGTGGAATTTAAGCCTAAAAATTGGAAGTTAGGGCTTCGAAATTGGAGACCTAAATCTAGGGATTTGAGGGGTAATTTGTGGTCGGTTTTTGATGCATTTGATATGTATGAACATGTGGGAAGACAAGGAGTCTATTGATGTAATTTTTATCGAATTCCGTGATGTGTGCCCGGGGGTCGGGTTTGGTCAATTTCGGGATTTGTATTGTAATTTGATTACTTTCGAGTGGGCTTTATTCCCTTAGCATATTTTGATGGTTGTGTACTGATTTTGGTTAGATTTGGAGCATCCGGAGGCCGATTCGAGAGGCAAAGGCATCGCGGGCTAGAATTTGGACCGAATAGAGTTGAGTAATGATTGTAAATATTGTCCTGAGGGTATGAAATCCCGGATTTTACATCGTTATGCTATTTTGAGGTGACGCACATGCTAGATGACGAGCGTGGGCATGTGCACCGTTGGGGATCGTGACTTAGGTTGTCCCGTATGACTGTTTAACTGCGTATTTGATTGAAAACTATTTGTTATCATAGTGTTTTGGGCTGAATGCCATATTTGGGCTTCGTGTCAACTGTTTTGGACCCTTAGGGGATTTTTACTATTATTACTCACTGTTTTGACTTTATATTTATACTCAAATCATGCTATATTCTACTATTTTCATAACTCAGCCATGTTTACTCTATTTTGACATCATAAATGATATTTTGAGCTTAGCATCATATTTTACTGTGCCCGAGTGGCTTTTAGAGATTTCTGACTGAGTAGGGTCGAGGGCCTGTATTGTGAGGTTACTATGGATCGAGCTACGCACCGCAGCGGTATTGAGCTGATTCATGATTATGAGGTCGAGGGCCTGAGTTGTACGCCACAAGGTGGCTTGATATGAGGTCGAGAGCCTATATGATTATGCCACGAGATGACTTGTTATTGCGCTTGGGCCGTAAGGGGCCTCTCCCAGAGTCTGTACACCCCCAGTGAGCGCAGGTACCCAGTGTGATGTGATATAGCCCGAGGGGCTGATGTTGTTTCATGTTACTACCCGAGGGGCTGGTTCTGTTAGTATTTTGTCTGAGGGGCTGATTTATGTTTCTATCCTTTATGTATGTTTCATTCATTCGTTTGAACTGCTAAATGGTGTTTTAAAGAAGTTTTTACTGAACTAAGGTATTTCTACGAGCTTTTACTGTTTTATTGCATTGTTCTGGTTTTTATACTGCCTTTTTGTAACATTGTGTTGTGTTTTACATGTTTTCTTATCGCTAGCTGCCTTTACTTTTATTACTCACGGAGTTGGCGTACTTACATTACTCCCTGCACCTTGTGTGCAGATTCAGTAGCCTCGGGTCCTGCTAGCGAGGGTTGATTGCTTCCATCAGCCTGTTCGGAGATCACTAGGTAGCTGCTCGACGTTCGCATCCCAGTGCTTCTCCTTCCTATCTTTATTTTCCTTGTACTAGCCTTGTACTAGACTGTGTAGACTATTCGTACTCTTAGACGGATGTTTTAGATGTTCATGACTGGTGACACCCCGATGTCAGGCTGTGTTTATTTCCGCAATTGTTCTGTTACACTCTATTTTGGGATTTATCACTTATTAATGACTTAAATTGAATTATTATAACTGTTTAAATGGATTGGGGATTTGTGTCGACTGGCCTTGTTTCACGATAGGCGCCATCACGACCGAGTCCGAGTTTAGGGCCGTGACACTTCACAATATAAATCTCAACTTGGGCTAATGTTCTACAATATTCAATTACCAAGAATACTTCCATAAGCCTTGTTCCACATTGATAATTATCATATTAAGCATGGACAATACATAACGGAGTCACAACATTCATAGTATAGGACTTATGGGCATGCTTGACACCAACGTATAGATACTCGTCACCACACCTATACTCGTACTCAACAATTAACACATAGCAAATAAGACCACAACTCATATTCCATCAAGCTAAAGTTAGACCAAACACTTACCCCAACGTCACGAACACAATCAAGCCTCAACTACTGCTTTACCTCTTGATTCCACCACCAAACTGCTTGTATCTAGCCACAATTTACTTAATAACATTGATAAATGCTAAATAAACCAATTCTAATGCATGAAAATAGGTTTTCTAATGATTTCCGAAAAAGTCAAAAATCGACCTCAGGCCCGCTAAGTCAAAACCCCAGGTTCGAAACAAAACCCGATCACCCATTCCCCCATAAACTCAAATATATAATTTGTTTTGAAATCGGACCTCAAATCGAGGTCCAAATCTCCAAAATTTGAAAATCCAAAGTTCTACCCAAAAATACCCAATTTTCCCTTGGAAACCCTTGATTTTGAATTGAAATCATGTAAAACAATATTACAGATTGAAGAAAATGAGTTAGAAATGACTTACTAATGATTTGGAGAAGAACTTTTCTTTGGAAAATCGCCTAAGAGAGCTTAGGGTTTGAGAGAGTTTGAAAAATGAAGAAATTTTGTCTAAGTTATAATTTGCATAGGTGCAGATATCGCATTTGCGACGTCAGATTCGCAAATGCGAACTCGCAAATGCGGCCCAGGCTTCACAAATGAGAAGGTAGGTCTACCCTGCTTTCTTCGCAAATGCAGACTACCATTCACAATTATGATCCCTGCTGAAGTCGCAATTGCGACATTGAGCTTTGCAAATGCGAAGGTCTCCCTGCCCAGCCTATCTTCGCAATTGCGATATTTATTTCCAAATGTGAGCTCACATTTGCGAGCCAGGCTTCGCAATTGCGAAGCTTGCAGACCTGCAACACACCAGCTGCTGCTCCTAAGTTCAAAACACTTCGCGATCTATCCAAAACTCACTCGAGCCCTCGAGGCTCCAAACCAAACATGCACGCAAATCTAAAAACATTATACAGACTTGCTCATGCAATCAAATCATCAAAATAACATCAACAACTATGAATTAAACCTCAAATTCATGAAACCACTCAAGAACATTGAAATTTCTATTTTCTCAACTATAGGTCCGTTTTATACCAAACGAACTCCGATTCTTACCAAATTTCACAGATTCAACCAAATTATTATTTCAAACTTGTACTGGGCTCCGGAACCAAGATACAGGCCCGATACCATCAAGAAATTACATCAATTCACTTCTAAAAACCTTTATATTTTCAAGCAAATTTTTAAAAAAAATTCTTTTCTCGGGCTTGGGACCTCGGAATTTGATCCCGGGCATACGCCCAAGTCCCATATTTTATTACGGACCCTACGAGACTGTCGGATCACGGGTTCGGGTCCATTTACTAAGAATTTGATCAAATCAACTTTAAAGGCCAATTCCTTATTTTACTTAGTTTTCACATAAAAGCTTTCTGGAAACGCGTCCGGACTGCGCACGCAAATTGAAATGAGATAAAAAGAGATTTTAAGGCCTCGAAACCCAGAATTTACTTTCAAAATGAGTGATGACCTTTTGGGTCATCACATGTATTTAACTTTTATATTTAGTATGTTCAATATTTTTTTTTACTGTTGCATTCATTAGATTCAATATTTGTATTTACTGTATTCGCTATTTTATATTCATTGTATTCAAATGAATTTGTATTAACGGTATTTTAGTTATTCCTAATACATGTTATTACTATTGTATTCAGTATATTTCATTGGTTGTATTCACTGTATTTCTATTTGTATTCAGTGTATTTTACTATATTTCACTGTATTTTAAAATTAAATGTATTCACTATTTATATTCTATTATATTTTAATGTTAGTATTTAGTGTATTTCAATGTTTATATCTTGTATTCATGCATGAATACATGTTTATTCAGCTATATTAAAAAAACGTTCGAAATATATAAATACGGTCAAAATATAATATATTTTTACAAAAATATAATGTATTTGGGTGAATTTATACAAAATACAATGTGTTTGTATCATTGTATGTGACTAAATATCAAAGAAGGGAAGAAAGTTCGCCAGAGATAGCGTTTTTCGGTCAAGCAAAATATTTTATATATTGTATTAAAACTAAAAATGTAGACGAACAAAAACCCTGGCCCTCAAATCTTTTTTGGCGTAAAAAATATTGCAGTATCCGTGTAGAGGAATCCATTGCAATATCCGACGTAGAAGAAAGCTGTAGTCTCTTTTTTCTAATATTTTAGTACAAATTCATTGCAAATATCTGGCGTAGAAACTAAGCAGTCAAATCCATTGCAATATCCAACATATAAACTAATCAGGTATTCTGCTCGAATAGAGAGAGAAGGAAGAGAGAGAAAGAAGAAAAATTTATTGGAATTTTGAAAGAGAATCATGTTTTAATTGAAAGATAGAGAGAGAAAGAAGAAGAAAATCTGAGAGAGAATCTTGTGTTAAATGAAAGAAAGAGAGAGGAAGAACATAAATAGCATATTTCATGCATCAATGCTAGTATATACCATAAATACTTATTTTGCTATAAAAATAAAAGGTAGTTATAGAAAATAATATTTTAAAATGATTTTGGTTTATAATAAATAGGGTGTATACTTTTGCTATATGAGGTAAAATTTCCTTAATTAAAGCATGATAAGAGTTGAGTTGATTGAGCTATAACCCAAATTTTAGCCCAACTTGACCCAACCTATCTCAGCCCAAGTTACTTGTGGAGGGGTCATTTGACCCGCGTATTTATTGGCTCAACCCATTGTGACCCGGCCAAAATTAGCCCAATCAACCCATTTGACACCCCTAGTAATAAGTCGTATGCATTCAATGAGAATAAAATACAAAGGGATCGTTTGGTATGTTGTATAAAGCAATTAATCATGGTAAAAGAATTTGTATTGAGTTAACACATTGTTTGGTTGTGATTTCAAAATGTAGGATAATTAATCCATTTATCATTTTTTATACACTAAGAGGTCGTTTGGTAGGAGGTATTAGAAAATCCAATGCAAGCATTAACTTTATGCATTATTAATCCCTTGTTTGGTAGTACATTTTCTTTTCAAAATCCCATTTGATATTATCCTATCTATAACTAATACATAGTATTGACCCAAAAAAAACTAATAATAGCAAATCATGGTATTAGCAATAGAAGGGTTTCTAATACTTGTATAAACATGGTTAAAGACATAATTGCCTCTCAAATCCTTAAAACTTATATAAAATATTTTCCATCATATTTTGTATATTTTTATATTATGATATTTTAATTAATCTTTCCCCTTTAGAATTCTACTATACTTTAAAATAATATCATATTTAATACTAAATTTGATTTTGAATTCGTTCAAAGTATAAATGGAAGTTTTCTTTATTTGTTAAAAATCTACCCATTTTTTTAATAATTATTTTTTGTATTATATGTCATAGCAATTAAATTCTCCTTCTCTTTTAGCTTTAATATTTTAATTAGTTTTCTCTTTAATTTTGTTCTTGTGTAAAAAAAAGTAAAGTATTATAGAGAGTAAAGAATGTGGAGGGTAATAAAACGTTGCAATAAAAATAGTGTACAAAGTTAAAGAATTTGGAGGATATTTTTGTACGCAATTAACTATTTAGAAATTATACAATGCTTTAATACACCAAATCAAACAGTGGACAAGAAATAATTTCAAAATAATTAAGCTAGCATATTTAACCTTAGCATTATTAATACACCGTATTCAGTACTATTCTTATACCTCCTAACAAACGACCCCTAAGTGACGTATTAACTTATCCTACCACCAACATGGAGGAATTAATCCATGTATAAGCTATACATGGATAAAACATCAAAAGAACAAAATTATCTTTTATTTTTTTTCTAGAAGCCTATGAAGACCAAATATCCTAGGGTATAACTGTAAATTTATTAATATTTAAGTTTAAAAGTAAACAAATAATTTAGATGATACTTTTGTATATCCTATTTTACTGCACTGAACCAAACACCTGACAAAAAATAGTTCATATACTATTAATTACTATATTATTAATTCTTGTATTACTAATTTATGAGTACTAAATTTATGTATAATTTGTCTTCAAACCAAACGACCTGACAGTTGGGACTTTGGGTGCGGTGACAAAACCGGCTGTCTGGAGAAGCAAAAGGAAACATGGTTTCTCATTAGTTGGAATGGGGAGGAAGAATAGGGAGAAAATTGAAAAATTTGGAACCTAATACGTTAGTTGTATACAATTAATAATTATGCAACATATAATTAAATAAAAATCACTCTAATAATATTATTTAAAATTATAATATAATATAAATAGTAGATAAAAATTCCTTAAATAAGTAATACTTTTCAAGTATTTTGAGCAGTCAATTTCAGAATAGAACTTCAAGAGTATTTGAGAGGGGAACTAGGCAAAACTTGTGGAATTCTTGAAATTCATGACATCAGTCTTTGTGCGACAAGAAGGTGCCACCAAAACTTAAAGGTAAGTTTTATAGAATCATAGTCAAACCGACTATGGTGTATGAGGCTGGAGCGCCCATGTCCAGAAGATGAACAGCAGAGATGAGAATGTTAAGATGGAAGTGTGTGCACACTAAGTTAGATTGGATTAGGAATGAGGTTATTCGTGGCAAGGTGGGTGTGGCCCCTATTGAGAACAAGATACAGGAAGCGTAGACTTAGGTGGTTTGGACATGTGAGGAGGAGAAGCATAGACGCCCCTGTAAGTAGGTGTGAGAGGTTGACATTGGAGGGCCTAAGAAGAGGTAGAGGTAGACCGAATAAGAATTAGTGAGGGGTAATTAGGCATGACATGGCGCAACTACAGCTTACTGAAGACATGACCCTTGATAGGAAGGTACGGAGGTCGAAGATTATGGTAGTAAGTTAGATAGTCTAGATTATTCATACCGGTATTTTATTTTTACTCTCGCACTCTGTTGGTATTAGATTTTTATGACTACCTGTTGTTTCTTTCATTTTGGTCATCTTACTTTCTTGTTATTTATGCTACTTTTATATGGCTTCTCGGTGTTGTCCCTTCTTATCATTCTTTTCATTAATGTGGTGCTTATGCTTTTATGAGCCGAGGATCTAATGGAAATAACTTCTCTATTTTCACAAGGTAGGATTAAGTCTACGTACATACTACCCTCCCCAAATCTCATTATGTGGGATTATACTGGGTATGTTGTTGTTGAGGCTTTTCATATTTAAATGGAATTTTCCATTCATTTGGTAAAAATAATAATAACGAGATGAATTTTCATACGGGATCTAACATTCTCACAACTAATAGGAAGCTACTCAAATAAACTAAAGGGTAAATCAGATTAACATCCTTGTAATATGATTTAATTGCAAGTACGTTGCTTGTATTTTTACATCATGCATTTAACCTCCTCAGACAATGAAAATATATCCTACACAAATATTATTTTGAATAATTTTCCCATTCAACAGGGGTGTTAAATATTTAGTTTTGTAAAACATGAGATACACTCGTAATTACGCATATTAAATAAAAAAAATAAAAGACAAAATAAAATTATAAATACAAAGTTTCTATATATTTAATTACGAGAATGTTGGCATTAATTGATGAACAAGTGAGCTTTTTCATAAAAAAAAATTCAGCAACTAAGCAGCCAATGAAGAAAAACAAAAAGTTATATGGAAATTGGAGTATTGGCTTCACATTTGTAATTCAACTAGTTTTTGGACGCATGCGTTGCGCGTGTATTTATATCAATTAGTATAAATTTTAAAAATATTGCATAAATATTATTAAAATATATATTTGAGTCATAAAATAAAAATTCAAAGAAAAATTATAAGCATTATTAATATGGATCCTATTTAGCTAAAAATATAAAGGAAGATGTTAGAGATGAGTGATGGATCCCAAAATACCCTCAACTAATGATGAATCCACATTGCAATTGCAACTTAGACTCCAACTGCTAGAGCATGTTATTCTTGAAATATAACCGTGTTTATAAATACTAGAATTTATTCAGAATTTTAGAAATTCTTGTAATGATATGAAAATAGAGATGATAAAACAAATAAATTTCAGTTTGTAACATAAACAAGTTGCAACAAAAAAATAAAATAATTGCTGGTGCATTCTGAAAATTCACACACGTTCAAAATCATGAATACATGTAAAAAAAAAAAAAGTTTAAAACCTTACACAAGGAAATAGTAGCATAAGACTTCAACAATAAAATAGACCATGAGAACAATTCAAAGTTGAAATGACAATGCAACAATTACAAAAAAGGAGAAACTTAAGCCTGCAAGTTGTTAATATGAAGGAAAGATAAAAATAAAAGTTGTATACCCTACATATCTGCTATACTGGAGATGCCAATTCATTTATGATATTAGATAAAGGTAGATTGATCTTTAATTATAGTTGAGGAAAATTATATGGCCACTTATCGTTTCCGTCTCAGTGCACATCGCCAACCACCGACGGCAGAACTTTTCAAGTTACCAAAGCAATTATCTCTAAAAAAAATATATTTCTAGGCGAAGAATCACATCTAAAGTAATCTAAGAAATTAAACAGTCAAGCTTTAAGACACGAGAAGTTAAATAATTAGTAACGTATACGCTTTACATACATCCCCATCAAAATAAAACTAATTGAACAACTATTAACGCAATTAATTAGTCTCTTCATTTGTTCTCACGTAGTCACATTCAGATTACATAACTAAATTGTTAATTATATTTTGGTGGGTATATCTACAAATTAAGTGGTTTAAAGAATAATAATGATAGCTAAGGAGAAAGAATTTTTGGTCAATTAGCTTTTGGAAGGATATTTTGGTAAAATAACTTTACCTAAAAGTAATATAGTACGATAATAATGAATTTAAGTTATATTTAGTTGACGTGTAATGACTTTTTTTATACTAGTAACAAATTTTAATGTGGGATAGTAATGAAATAATTATCATTTCACTTTGAATCATTTAAGTGTGTAGTATTTTAATCTCACCAATAACCCTCCATTCTTCTCCTCACCTCCTCCCCCAATTCATGGATCTATTACATCACAATGCTAAAATATCTCGGAATTCTAATCCATAATTAATCATTTCTGCAATTAATTTTGAAGATAAATCAATGATTTCTAATTCAAAACATAACTTTTTTAGTACGAGTTCAGCTTGAAATAATTTTTCGAATACGCTTTTTCAACTACATAAATATTAGGCAAAACAAAATCTTCCAAAATATTGCTGATTACTCTTTTCCTATAAATTTATATCCAGATTTTATGATGCCCAGCTCATCAAATTTGTATAGTACCTTGTTCTTTCTTTTATCTTATAAATTAAACAATACTAGTAATAAATAAAAGAAAAAAAAAGAAGAGATTTACATTTTCTACAAGTTCTATTTTGCGGGTAACGTCTCGGGTCTCCATAGAAAATCGGGTGACCCGAAACTAAGATCCGAATGATCAAACAATCCATCTAACGCTACGTATTCACAAACATTATTAGCATTATTATAGTCCACCAAATCAGCGATTCCCAACTCGAACGAGTCGTAATTTGGAAATCGCTCTTCTAGTTCCCATAACTCATTACTGATCAACTCAATCTCCGACGCCGCCGGTGGAGGAAGTCCAAGCTCGTCATCGGAAGCTTCCAGAAGATACCCGAACTCCGGCTGAGATACATCGGAGTCCGCCGTCAAATCAACAACTTCCGTCGCCGTTGCCGCTGCCGGCGGTGCCGACGAAGCTGTGATTTCTTCTTCGAAACTCTTCATGAACGAGTCGAAATCCTGAGTTGCGGTGCAAAACTCGGAGTCGTCGAGATCGTCTAAGAGATCTTCTCTGAGTCTCTTTACCTCCGGTAAGTTAAATTCTGACGCATCCGGGTCAACTCGGGTTCGCTTCTTTCTAATCAGCTGCTCCATATAATTTTTTGAAAAGAGATTATACAATGAGTGTAATGCACGTGCTTAAGCTTTTCAAAGCGGGTTGAGGAGAGAGGGAAGAGAAGGGGGAAGGCTTATATAGTGGAGACAAGGAGGAGAGAGAAAGTCATGGAATGAGGGAGAGAGAGAGGGTAATGGTATGACGTTGGCGCGTGGGTGGGAATACTTATGGTCGTCTATAGATTTTCGTTTTTTTTTATTTTTTATATTTTAAATATTGAAATGTTATGTTTAAACGTGTTCGTAGTGTGTTTCTGAAGATTTTTCTAAAGTGGTGGATTTGATTGAGAATATAATATTCCGTGATTAGTTGGTTTTGATTTCAGATTTGGAGTGCGGGATGTGTCGTAGGTCTACCTGGGTTATAGTCAATTAAAGCCCCACCCCCTCTCTGGCTGCCGTTGGTTGTTTTGTAGTTTCGGGTCTTCCTTTTAGTAGTTGTTTGGTAAGTTTTTAATATCAATATTTTATTTTATCTTTAATAGCACTCCCTTATGAAATAGTTTTAATATATTATACCCATGTTTAGTTTAAGATCATTAGATTTATTAGTGTTCTTTACATCATTAAATTTAGAGCCCGTAATTTTTTTACTTTTTAAAAAAAATCAATATTTGGCCATAAAAATTTTAATTTTCACTTGAAGATGAATTTTGAAATTTTTCGAAAATTTTAAAAACTCCAAAAAACTATTTTTCATGTCCAAACACAAATCTAATTTTCAAATACCATTTTCACTTAATTTTTTTTTTACTTTTTTTAAGAATATATAATTCTTATGTCCAAATGCCCACTTAATGTCCAATCAAATTAAAAGATATAAAATAAATCTATATATATATATATATTATTATTATTGGTATTGGTATTGGTATTTTTGCAACGTGATAAAATAACATCATGGATAGTGAAAATTCACAAAGCCAACCTTAACTTGTTTGGATTGAAGCGTCAGTGTTGTTTGCATCATATTCTCTTTCGAGCGATTCCATTCAAGTTTTTAGTTGCATATATTACTCAATAAGTTTCCTCTTTGTATTATTTTCCTTTATTTGGTTTGCATTTCCTTTGAGGGGACATAGATTAGAGTTTAATGTATCACACCACCAAGAAAAATTAGGGAGTCATGTAAGTTTTGGGTCCATGGCAATCAAGTTCAACAACAAAGATACACTAGTGATGCGTGTAAACTGGATTTGATGTTATTTGGTACAAATGCATGAAAAATTTAATGATAGGGTAGGTCTGTAGGTAACTCTGTGATAAAGTGAAAGTTCACATTTGAAGTTTCAATCAATTATTTTACCAAGTAACAACCATCACAATTTTTGTCAGGGGCAGATGTAACGTCGTCTATGGGTTCATTTGAACCTAACAACCGTAGCTTTGGGTTCATCTAAACCCATAACTTTCAGTATAGTATTAATATATATGTAAACATTTATCAAAATTTTAACAAATATTAGACCTATAATTTTAATAGTACAATAATTTAATGTTGAAAATTTTAAAAATTGAATTCATTAAATTTAAATTCTGGATTCGTCTCTGTCTTTAGTAATCTCAGGCTTTGTCACCTCTTATTTTAGATATTTTAGGTAGTTTAATAATTACTGGTACACTCAGATATTCTAATAAGGAAAATGAAAGAAATGCAAGAATGTCAACTTGGGTTTCAAACTTGCAACCTAAAACAGTTTGAGCTATTTTTATCGCTACACTAGAATTATATCTATGAAATTCAACAATTTGTATGTATACAAAATATTTCTTATTTGTTTTTTTTAACTATTTACACAATATAATTTTTTATAGATCATGTTGCTCCACCCAGGTTGATACCATGGTAGATTCAAAGGTTTATCTTAAATTTGGTTCGTCGCTGTCATCTGAACCATTATTGTATTTTTAACAATTACTTTCATTTTTTTGGGGAGTTAAAATACTCCTTAGGTCCGTTTCTTACCTAACAGGGCTTACTGTTCCGATTCAAGCCATACCTAAACACATTTCTAAAAGTCATGCCAATTCATTCATCTCTTACTAATTAAGGTTGCTCGACAAAAAATTAGGTTCCACTCGAGAACTCAAAATATCTCGTTGAATTAAATTTGTCCAAATTTTTATAATCTCTTCATGTATAGTCTCCCTTAGCGTAAATCTAGCGGTTGCTTGTTCGATGTGCTCTCACTAGATTATACTTCCAAAATGCCACTTTAGCTCTAAGATCTAATTTTACAATTGTTCATTATAATATGTGTAACAATTAATAGATACTTTATTATTCTAATAAAAGATTACTTTAATTTTATTTTCGTGCATTCCACTCTTACATAAAGAGATGGAAATAGTAAACCAGATTACGAAAAGTGGAAAGGGTGTTTCTTCAATTAGTCAAGGCTATTTGATAAAGCAACCATCCCTAACGAGTAAAGAACATAAAGTAAAATACTTGAAAAATTTCCAATCTAAAAAAGAATATTTGCATATAATCGTGGGGAAAAGTAAGGTACAAGACAGCTAATAAATTCTTTGGTATTATTCTTTCTGGCCTAATCCGGCAAGATATGGACCAAACTCCAAATTTAAACGCAACGCGTACGAGAATTTAGATATGAAAAGCTCCTTTTAAGGACAAAAACATTATGAACCGTACGAACAGACAACTTAGGACAATCTTAGGGTGTGTTTGGTACGAAGGCTAAAAAATATTTTTATGAAAAATGAGTGGTTTCATCACTTATTTTTCTTTTTTGGTTGGTGAGTGAAAAAAAAAATTCGAAAAATATTTTCTAGTGTTTGGTTAGAGAGTATAAAATATTTTTATGAAAATAATTTTTTTTATGCTTCTCTCCTCAACCGACCTTTCCCAAAATTCTCATGTTTCTTGTACTCCCCACCCTCACCTCCACTCGGGGACTCTATTTTTTTCAAGAATTTAATTTTTTTTTTAAATTACACAAACCCAAAGAACTAATGTGCTACTTTACTTTTTCACACACAAACAACGTTAAAATTTGAGCTCGATAACTAAAAAGAAAATATTTTTTTGTTGTTGAAAAAGAAAGTATCTTTTGTACAACATGAAAAGAAATTACTCATTATATTGAATGAAAGAAAATAATTTATGTATATCATGAAAAGAAAATACTTAGTTTGATGAAAGGAAAGGAAAGAAATTAAATATTTTTTCTACATCATGAAAAGAAAGTACTCGTTTTGTTAAAATAAATTTTTTTCTATATAATGAAAAGAAAATACTTATGTTGTTGAAATGAAATTAAATAGTTTTTTGACATCACAAAAAAATATACTCATTTCATTGAAATAAAAAAAAAGTACAAAAGAAAGTACTTTTAATAATATTTTCTATTTAGGGTGTGTGGTGAGCGAGGTTGGGGTGGGTGGGGTGAGGTAGGGACGGGTTGGGGTAGGGGTGAGAAGTGTGTGGGGGTGGGTTGGTGAGGGTTGGTGGGGATGGGGAATAGGGTGGAGAAGGTTGAAAAAGAGTTTTGGAAAATATTTTTCCTTCTTTTGATAGGAGAAAACATTTTCCTCCAATTGGAGGAAAATGAGTTCATGATGAAAATATTTTTCAAAATATTTAAGCCAACCAAATATAAAAAAATTTAAAAATATTTTTCAAAAAATATACTCCTTTTTACCAAACATACCCTTAGATGATATTGGAACGGTAGAATATTATCATTTGAAATCATGAAATGCCGGAAATAACTTGGTATTCATTTTCGATATTTGCATTAAAGTACAACTTCACATACACTTTTATCACTTAACAATGATCAATTAGAGTATATATCACCTCAATTCATTACTTAACATGGTAAATTATAATGTTATTTAATATAAACATATGGTGTGAGCAATTTTTTTCTTTCACAGATTCAATGAAAAAGCCATAATTTTCATTAAGAAGGTCAAAATACAAAAAAGTAAATTTATGAAGAAGCCAAGGGTTATAGTGTGTAATTTTTCGATGAAAAATGTTACTCGTTGATACCCCTTAAATACATGTGACTCTCCCCCCGCGCACCTAAAAATTAATTAATACACTATCATTTTGGGCACCTTGTGTAGTGGAATGGCCAAGGAAGAAAGTGACAATTGACAATTCAAATTGCTATATACTAATCAGGCTAAGGCTTAATACTTAAGCATCTATTGAGTATTCATTGTAATGGCCAGCTCAATTCTTTGTTCTTGGAGATGAGAAACTATTAGTCAATTATCCTTTCTTGTTTGGTATGTTACCGGCAGATCAGATTGCTTTGCTTTGTATTATGTTTTCCTGTATAGATCAATTAAATTCCGACGGACAATGTTTATTCAATTAAATTTATCTCATGCCAACAATAAAAGTAAATTATTAAAAAAGTTAATCTTAGAAAATTAAAAAATAAATTGACTTTGTGAGCGAAAATTTATCACTTTTTTTTTCTATTAATTGATAATTTCATATTTAAAGGGCAACCCAGTGCACTAAGCTCCCGCTATGCACGAGGTCGGAAGAAGGGCTGGACCACATGGGTTTATTGTACACAATCTTACTCTGTATTTCTGCAAGAGATTGTTTCCACGGCTTAAATTCGTGACCTCTCAGTCACATGACAACAGTTTTATCAGTTACGCCAAGGCTCCCATTCAATAATTTCATATTTAAATATTGAAATTGACGGTTTTCCTATTTCCTATAGCACATAAGAATATTAATCTTCCGGTGAGATGCCGGCAATGTTATGCAAGTGCAACCCTGTAATGTATCATGTTGATCTGTCGTTGATTTAGTTAAACTAGTATTAGTACCCGGGCGGATGCGCGGACACTAATCATGTCAAATACTTAAGTTATTTGATTGTATGTAAATAATATATTAACTACATGAAAAAAATTAATCATTTCTTCTATTTTTCTTTTTTGATATCATTTTTGCCGGTGTCATTGGATCCTAAAAATAGTCAGGAAGCAAAATAATAACTCATATTTATGGCAAAACAATCAAATGTTGAGACAATGAATGACTCTTTGGATAAGACTTAACTCTTTTACTACTACTTAAACTCTTATTTGGTGTGTTGAGTCTCTTAAAGAATATTTCTTTATTAAAATTTCAGTTTCTAAAATATTATTTTTCAATAATAATTATTTTTATACTAATATAATTAAAAATATTATTCTTAATTCAAAACTCATTTTAGTTGGTCATTTAAAAATATAAAAAATTCTTTAGCTAGTGAATTGTTTTACTCCATTTTGATATTTGACATTAACCATGTTAAATATCTGAGTTATTTGAATTATATGTAAATAACCTTAACATTTAAACCTTCTAAATAATTATAGATAATCGTAAGATATTAATTAAGAAACACTACATGAAAAAAGACTAACATTTTCTCAATTCTTGTAGTGATAATTTTACTTTTGCACTATTCTCATATGTGTCATTGGAACCTAAAAATAGCCACAACGTGAAATAATAACTCATATTTATGGCAAAGCACAAAGGTTGACACGATATAAACGATCCTTTGATTACGACGTAACTCTTATACTATGACTTGAACTCTTATTTGGTATTATTTTATCTTTCAAAAAATATTTCTATTTTGAAAATTCAATTTCTAAAACTTTATATATATTATAATAATGATTATCTTTATAATGATGCAAAGTGAAGATATTATCCTTAATTT
Source organism: Nicotiana tabacum (assembly GCF_000715075.1). Classification (NCBI taxonomy): domain Eukaryota; kingdom Viridiplantae; phylum Streptophyta; class Magnoliopsida; order Solanales; family Solanaceae; genus Nicotiana; species Nicotiana tabacum. The sequence continues at coordinate 129,635,790 of NC_134095.1, forward strand.
AAAATTTACTTTAATCGGCTATCTAAAAATTTAAATGATTCTTTGGCCGGATTTATTTCAGTATGACTCCACTTTAAGTTTATCGATATCTCTAGCCCCAGAATTTAAATTTTTAATACCCTATATATACAAAAAATTTGTTCTTTGAATCATTAAATATTAAATTAGTTGATTATTATTATAAAACATTGCATATATTGTCTTAAAATTGTCAAGTAGTTTATTTTTTGATATCATACTTGGCTTAGTCTCAATGCAAACTACTCAAATTGCATTCCAATTCAAATTTGAATATCATATTAGTTTGTTAGTAATAGTGATTTTTTAAAAATGACACATAATATAAAGTAAAAAAAAATATTCGAAGATATCCTTATCTTATAATCTATGTATTTGAGTTGAAAAAAAATATTTGAAATCGATGAGATTAACTTTCAAATTTTTTACTCTTTCTGCAAGAGATTGTTTTTACGGCTTAAATTGCTGACCTCTCAATCACATGACAGCAGCTTTACCAGTTACGCCAAGGCTCCCATTCAATAATTTTATATTTAAATATTGAAATTGACGGTTTTCCTATTTCCTGTAGCACATAAGAATATTAATCTTCCGGTGAGATGCCGGCAATATTATGCAAGTGCAACCCTGTAATGTATCATGTTGATCTGTCATTGATTTAGTTAAATATTAAATGTTGCAAATGCCAATTGTTAAAATTATTGTGAGTACCCCGGAAATTAAGATTGACACAAACGACAGGGAGACGAAATTGAAGGGAAAGTCTCGTAAGATGAAAGTTGTGGGTGATGATGTAGAATTCTCACCAATAAACACGCCCGTCCACGTTCCACATGATGATGAGTTTTGGTTCTTTTTTTTTTTTTTTTGTGGAGGAGGTCTCCTTCTATTTTCCTTTTTTTTTCTTTTTAAAATCGTTTAGGTCATGAATTTGAACCGTAAAAACAGCTATTAATATTTACATTAGGATAAATTATCTATATTATAGTATCTATTGGAGTGCACCCTTCCCGTGACCATATATTATAACTTGTGCATCGTTTTTTACAAAATTATTATTATTATTATTATCAAGTGTCTGCTACCTCTTACGAGCGCATTCACGAAATCACTCTTCCCACCAAAATTTAGACAAATGGAAAAAACCACTTAATATTATTGGTCTCTATTAGAATTTTATCTCCTTTTTCTCTTTATGTTTAAGTTGTGTGTAATGTAATTTTTCTATTTTTTATATATTATCAGGTTAAGCAAGTTAAGTTTGCAAATCAAACATATTATGATAATCCAATAAAATAAAATAATAACCTGCAAATAGCCAATAAATTTGCTTGATGTATAAAAAAAGTGGTTTGCTTAAAACTCTTCTCTCGTTTAGTTTAAAGATCATTGTAATAACAGTACATCTATTTGAAGTTATCTATTTAATAAAAGAAGCATTTACAAATTCAAATATTTCATAAACTCAATAGTATAATAAATTAGAAAATGTCTAGAGTTCCACATTTATGAGACCAAAATCCAAGTTTTTTTTGGTTTCCCACCCGGTGTCCGGTACTCGCATTGGAGCCCGATTATATTCGGATTCGCGCCGGATAAGGCCCCATTCGGGGGGGGGGGAGTCGGGGGTAGTGCTCCCTACCAAGGATTTTTCCATATCCAGAGCTCGAACTTGAGACCTCTAATTAAAGAAAGAGCAGCCATATCCACTGGACCACGTCCTTTGGTGGTACCAAAATCCAAGTTTCATGATAGCTTCCAGAAGGAATGGACCACAAAACCAAACCATATCTTGGTGGGGTTGTGGAGTCCCCACTCCCCATTCATAATTTCCAAAAAAAAAATAAAATCAACTCATTGTAATATCCATTGTACCCTTAAAAAGTTGTTGGAATTGCATTTGAACTTTCTTGTTAGTGTACACCTCTTTTTTAGTGTTTAATATTTGATTTACTTAATAGATCTTTCTTCGTAGAGTTGGAGAGGTTGCCCTAATCTTGAAATTATTAGGTTAGTGTTTCAATTCTTGAAGGACGAATTCTAGAAACAAAACTTCTAAAAAATGACACATTTATTTTTAGGATTCTTTATGAGAAAAAGAACCTACAACAACAATAATATACTCAATAATTCTTACAATATGGCATATGGGAAAAGTATTGTGTGTGCAGACTTTATCTTACCCCTACCTTATGAATGTTGAGAGATTGTTTCCATCATTGGCTCAAGAAAAATATTTCTCAGTAGGTTTGAAAAGGTGTGAGGAAGCCCTATTGAGACCTAAGAAACAAGAGCCTGTCACCTCCAAATGTCCATGCTTCTTAAATTTTTGTTTCCAAATAGTTAAATTGTAAGAAGCTCTCTTTTTTAGGGTTGTAAGTAAGATAAAATTGATAGTTAAGCCTAACGATCTACTAGAAATTTTGATTAAAAGAAACTCTATGCTAGGATTGGTATTGGTTTAAATGATTAGGATACTTTAAAACAAGTAGAGTTAACAAGAAAATATTTTGCTTTATTTATAAGTTTGTCTTCCATTTGTAAAACTTGTAGTGCATATATGTCCTCCAACTTTGTATATATACTAGCTATTATTAGTCGGGATCTTTTGTTTCTTCTTCTTCTTCTTTTTATTTTTTATTTGACATTTTGATTCTCTTGTGTGCAATGTTCAGAAAACTTCCTCAATCTTTTTTTAAATACCAATGGTTGACCTTCCCATTCATGCAGTCGCTCGACGTGGATTGCTTAACCACCAATTTTTTTTTTCTTCTTGTTTGTGGCAAATAAGAACTTGAATTAATCGGCTCTTTGACGCTTTATTTTCTTTTAATTTTCTATTTAGTGTCCAATATTCGTATTGAAACTCCGACTAATTTAAATTTGTGGAGCATAAAGTGTACTAAAAGAAAGCACGCATTTTACTAGAATTTTTTATTTATTTTCGAAACTCAAATTTGATATCTCAAATTAAGAGCGCACGCTTCGACACTTTAATTATGATGCCAAATAATGCTTGTTTTTGTTTTTGTGTTTTCGCTTTATTTGGGAGAGGAAGAGGTTGGTGGTGAGTTCCACATGGAATAGGTTAGGGTGGAGGGAGATGTGCAATTATCAGTGCTGGCTCAAGCTTGACTTGCTTTAGGCCCCCAATACTTTAAGGCCTCAAAATTAGTACTACTATATAAAAAAATAAATTTTGTATAACTAAATTTTTATCATTTGTACATATAGTAATTTAGTCACTTATATCTAATAATTAAAACTATTCCAGTTCATTTATTTTTCTTCACATAAATCAAATGTTTTAGGCTCCTGTGTTCTAATTGGGAGCCAGTCAAGCCTACAATTGACCAAAAAGAAAATTTGCAGTATTTTATCTTTCTTCAATCTTCAGCTAATTCAGTTTTTGTTTATAAAATCAAATTCTCTTTTTTCTCTTTTCATACTAGCTCATCTATCTATTCTGCCAAATAAAAAGGGTATTGAATAATTTAAGTTGCATAATCTTTTTTTGTTCTTCCTCACGTTTTTTTCAAACTCTTAGTTCGGATAAACATATAAAAAAACATTATTGGATACATCGTAGGCCTCTTTTAAAGTTTTGCTTTAGGCCACCATATTGAATGAGCCATCTCTGGCAATTATTAAAACCACTCACATGATCTTTTATTCTTTCTTGAATAGATTGTCGACATAATCACAACTACTATTATTATTGAAGGAATTGTTAGAAATTTGATGAAGAAAGAAGAATATGAAGAAGAAGGGAAAAAAAAGGATCAAAGCATTTTTTTGTTTTCGTCAAATATTTAACAAACTTTGTCTATTAGATTTTATGGAACTGTGAAAAAGATTTAACTAGAAAGGCAAGAAAGTTCATCAAATCCTAGAAATTGCAACAACAAAAAAGGCCAAATACATATACAACCCGTCCAACTCGGCACCATTTTTTATCTTGGCACTCTATCTCTACCTTGTTCCATTTTGACCCTTCAACTCTATTTTATATTTTTCACTTTAACACAAAAGCTGAAACCAGTACAAAAAATATAGCACGCGTGTATACACAAATCTGAGGTATAATAAATATCCAATTAAATATTATTGCCACCTAATTTTTTCATCTATGTCAAACGGGTCAATACTAAAATACCCGAACCCGGCCATATTTGTTGTGAGTTTATTTCATCTAAACGGGCCAAATATGAAATCGACATATGAAAGCTTTGAAACTTAGAGAATGAAGACGGGGCAACAATGGATAAAAAATACGGCCGGGTTCGAGTATTTTAGTATTGACCCGTTTGACTTGGATGGAAAAATCAAGTGGCAACATTTAATTGGATATTTATTACACCTCACATTTGTGTATACACATGCGCTATATTTTTTGCACTGGTTTCAGCTTTTGTGTTAAGGTGGAACATAAGAAATAGAGTTGGAAGGCCAAAATGGAACATATAAAATAGAGTTAGGACCAAAATAGAACAAGAGAGAGATAAAGTGCAAAATGAAAAATGATGTCAAGTTGAATGAGCTGTATATGTATTTGGCCAACAAAAAACTACGTTAAACACAAAAATTAGACTGACAATAATAAAAATTACACTTCAAAAACCTGCACAGTTCCAAAGAAATAGACCCAATACAACAAAAAATATATGGAAAAGGGTCATATTTGTCCCTGTACTCTTTAAAAATGGTTATATTTGTCCTTCGTTATACTTTTTTGATATATTTATCCTTACCATTATACTTTAGGATCATATTTATCCCTGTACTCTTCAAAGAGGGTTACATTTGTCTTTCGTCATACTTTTTGACATATTTATCCTTACACTTGTACTTTAGGATCATATTTGCCCCTCCTTCATTAAATCTCTATGTCCCACCTTTGTTTTCCTACATGGTGCCTATGTGGATTTCTTTTTCCTCCAATTTAAATATGGTCAACTATTTAAGATAATTTAATCCGCCCACCCAATTTAAATATGGTCACCTATTTAAGATAATGTTCTTTTTCAGCTCCATATTTTTCGAATAGCAGCGACAACATATTGGCAAACAAGAACTTTTAACTCAAAATCACTAATCTGATGCAGCTTACAATTATTGCAGTAACCAAATTAAATTACGAGAAGTTGCACAACAATGGAATTAATGACAAAGGTCCGTGCTTAAAATAGAGCATTACCAGAAGCCTAATATTGTCTAGGATGGTTTCCTGAAACATATTTTTTCTCGAAAAGAAAATATTGCTCCCTCCTCTCATTTTATATGAAAAAATTCGATTACAAGGGTCAAAACATCTAGTTTTTTTTTTTTTTTTGTGATTTGGGTATATAATTTTCATGTTTTTCAAAAATAAAATAAAATTACATATTTAAAAAAGTATATCTAAATAATTCAACTTTTTGGATGGCAGAGTCATGATTTAAAGTTTATGGGTTCTGATCTTGTTCATAGCTCATTTTAGTTATTAAGTTCGTAATTAAATATTTATACATATTTAATGTATTTCCTAATAGAACACAAATCTAAACAAAAGCTATAGAGTTCATTCAAACCATACCTAATACTCTAGCTCCACCCCTTATCGTCGACCTGGTTTAACATAAACCTACAATAACGAATAATATTAGATAATGTGAATTATCAGAATCAAGCCACTATATTTTATATATTGGCTGCCCAAAGACACAAATAAGTGCGGACAACCAAATTATGGTTTATGGTTTATGATTAAATTAAATTATCTTAAATAGTTGACCATATTTAAATTGGAGGAAAAAGAAATCCACATAGGCACCATGTAGGAAAACAAAGGTTGGACATGAGGATTTAATGGATGAGGGGCAAATATGATCCTAAAGTATAAGCGTAAGGATAAATATGTCAAAAGGTATGACGAAGGACAAATGTAACCCTCTTTGAAGAGTACATGGATAAATATGATCCTAAAGTATAATGGTAAGGATAAATATATAAAAAAGTATAACGAATGACAAATATAACCATTTTTAAAGAGTATAGGGATAAATATGACCCTTTTCCGAAAAATATACCTCCAAATATGAGTTTCCGCAAAATTATTTTTTTCTTTCGAAGTTTTGGTCAAATCTATGTACATATTTTACTAAATATTTAACGAAAACTAAAAGTGCTTATTTTTAACAAACTTAAAGGGTCAAATTAAAATATTCAAGATTATATTTATGAGACTATCTTGAACCTATCCCTAAACATAAGGGACTAGGTTTGTCACTTCCTCTCTTTTATCTGTATAGGACTATATTTATATTAAAAATACAATGACACTTAACTAGATATTGTTCGTCTTTTTTGTCTTTTAAAAATAAATTCATACTAGGACAAAATCATAATTTAATTCTTCAATAATATTTAGACTTTTGTGGATACACGGTTCACGCGTAACACTAAGTACCCGGGGGCAGATTCAGGGGGCGGAAGGGGGTTCACCCGAACCCCTTTCGTCCGAAAATTACACTATATATATAAAACAAAATTTATTTTTTACCTCTATATATTAAGTTTTGAACCTCCTTAACACAGCCCAAAAGGTAAGCTTAATGGTCAAGGGAGTTCAAAATCTTTCTAAGGTTATAGGTTCAATTCCCTCTAACTATAATTTTTTTACTTTTTTTTTTTAACCTCCTTCGTAAAGATTCTGCCTCCGCCAGTGCAAGTACCCTGAGGCTAGTTAAACAAAAAGTACAACAAATGTAATTTTCATCTTTCACGATGAATGAACAGGGTCTCGGTCAAAGAAATATTTATTGATTCTTATGAATATAGGTGACAATTATTTCAAGCCAGTGTTCCATAACTATTAGCAGTGGAAACTCCGACAAATATATGAGCATCAAATTTGTAATATTTAATGGTTAATTGACTATGGCATTATCAATGTTGGGACATATATATTCTTTTTTCTTATTCCTACCCATAAAAAGAAACAATTTAGAAAGATGCCAAACTGGCTAATTGATGTGAATCATGCCGATGCGCACTTTGGCAGACATGGAAGCCTATTTCCGGTGTTAGAAAACAATTATGCGCACGTTTTTAAGAAACTAAAAAGAAGATCACAAAGTGACCAAACTGGCAAAGCATGATACACACTCAATGATTCTTTTATTTAATGATCTTAAGATAAACATATTAAATTATATTGTTATAAAAAAAGAAGCAGAAATGTTGAATGTCAAGCTGGCAGGTGACGCGGGACACTCATGGCCGTTTGGCCGAGCCGTAACATTCAGTTTATTTTAAGAAATATTTTTTTTCAAAAGTGTTTTTTTTCAAAGATAATTTTAGTGAGAAACAAATTGTGTTTGGCTAATTAATTTGAAAAGTACTTCTGAGTAGCAATTAATGTTTGGCCGAACTTTAAAAAATTACTTTAAGTATATTTTTCTCAAAAATACTTTTCAAAAAAGTACTTTTGGAGAGAAGCTATTTTTTCTGCTTCTCCAAAACTGCTTCTGTTTCTTTTCAAAAATACTTTTTTTCCTTTCAAAAGCTAGACCAAACACCTTAATTTTAGAAAAAACACTTTTGACCCAAAAAAACGCTTTTGCCTCAAAAGAAGCTTGGCCAGACAGGCTCAACAATAAGTTTCTTAAACAAAATATATTTTATTATATATATTATATATATATATTATATATTTGTTGATTTTTTAGTTTAAACGATTGAATAACAAGCTATTTGGATTAATTCTATACCTTTGATGATCGATATTCTTAATGCGAGAAAGTTATCGCTTCCTGCTAGTCGAAAATCACACATCGATTTTACTAATATTTATATATTAAATATAAAAATAAAGTGAAAATATACTTCTTTTATCGACTTTGACTTGTAGAGGTATTGGTTTAGCGTCCTTATATTCGTTGTATTTTTCTACCATTTCTTAGTAATAAAATTCAATTAAATGAAACTGAAAAAAGCCGGCAGGTGAACAAACATTGTATTACTGCATATCTTTAAACAAGAATCTAATCGTCATCATGTGAGTGTTTACAAGGCACAAAATAAGGTTATTAACCAAGATAATAATAAATAATGACAATAATCAACAGTCTATTGCATTCAAATTTGAGCTTAACTTAACTTAAATTTAATTTGCTGTAGAAGCGTTTGAACTGCAAACTTTTGTCAAAAGCTCAAAGAAATTGTGTAGCTTTTGAAGTTTAAGCCGGAGCATATTTTGTCAAAAGATGAACAGTTTCTCAGCTAGAATTTTCCTTATTTATCTGATGTGAGACGTGTCAAAGTGGGTAATGAAAAACGGATAAATTATCTTACTCGATCCATATTTAATACGGATAAGAAATGGGTTAACCAACGGATAATATGGGTCCATGACTTCTTGAATATGATCGCTTTTGGGAGAATTCATAGTCTCCCAAACTTGAGGAACCCCCAATTTGAAGTTTTACAAATGTAAAAGTTTTATCCATTGGTTATCCATTTTCTAAATGGATAATATTGTTCTTATCCATATTTGACCCGTTTTTAAAAAGTTCATTATTTTAATGGATAATATGAGTGGTTAACTGTTTTCTTTTAACCATTTTATCATCACTATTTTGGAAAGACAAGAACAAAAAATAGTAGTACCAAAACTTATAGCAAGTGACCAGATAGAATTTTCATCATGAAAATTCAAAATATATATATATATATATATATATATATATATATATATATACGCGTAGAAGTTCGGCAGATTCAACATCTAATATATATTTATATAACTTTTTTTCTTACTTTATATGCCAACAACAACAATAACAACAACAACAACAACAACAACATAAACCTTAGATCTACTGGTGGTTCCTATATATACAACTCAGAGTCATATCGTGAATGGGATTTTTTCGCATCGCCTATATATGTATATTATGCTGACCTAGCAGCTACGTGATAACGCAAGAAATCTTGGCAGATTCTTATGGATTGACTTTGGGCCAAGTATTAAGAAAGTAGATCGAAGAAAATCTTTTACTTCCGGGTTACGAGATTTGGTGATTACTCTTTCACTCCTAGTCGTCTATTATATATGGTACGAGCTTATTTTGGCAGGGTTGTGCACCTACATACAGATATGAGAAGCAGCAACTTTATGAGAACTAAGAGCAAGGCAAAGTGAAGAACCCAGTTTCAGATATTCAAGTTTAGATCATTTTGTCTTGATCTTGTAATAGGAGTTTTGAGTTGTAATCTTACTTTGCTTGGACTGAAAGCTATTTGTAAGAGTTCTTGAGTGACAATTTTTTGTTCTACACTAAAAAATTAATTTTGGAGCGAGTAATTATAAACAGTTTAATTGTAGGTTGTTGAGTGGCTAGATTTAGTCTTTTAAGTTATAAAAGAGTTTTGTAATTTGAATCTGCTTTAGTGAAGTTTATAAGAAAATCTTAGAATTTGGTCGTAATTTTTATTTCTTTGAACAAAAAAATTCTTTACGTAAAATTCATGTCCTCTTTATTTTCAGCACTTGTTAGTTGCATGAACAACAAGAACCTTTTTAAGAATCAATGAAAAAATTCTGAGTAAAAATTTTAATTAATCAATACACTATTCACCCCCTTTAGTGTATAAATGGTGCATAATTCTAACAAAATGTAATTTTGTCAGGATGAATCGCTCTATCTAAAGCACTATATTAATTTAGTCAGCACTATAAAAGTCACAAATGAACATCGAACATAGTACCTGTTAAAAAGACTTTGACGTGTAGAAGTGTGCCATTTTCTAAAATTATATTCATCAATATTATCTAGCCAGTAACCATCCAACCAAATATTGCCATCTTCAGACTAGGACGGTGTTGATAATTTGGCATCGTAATCAGTGGACATCATGAACAATAATCCAATGAGTTTGAACTTTGAATACATATTTTTTAAAGGGATTTTTACTTATCTATACCATATATCAAATCTTATTATCAAAAATATTCATAATTTGTTATTTACCCGTGTAGTCCACACTTTTACTACAAATTATATACCAATCCAAAAATAGATAGATTTTGCCATAAAAAACGCGCTAAAATGAAGGCACCAGATCTGCGTGTGATTCTGTCAACATTAAATTCGAATTGCTGCGTAATTCTCTCCTTCCTCAACGGAAAGAGATCTCTCTTCTCTCACTCAACTACAATTCTCAAAAAACGCAAGCTACTGAAGCTCTAGCAATCAAACGGAAAGGAGATTTCTGTTCTTCATCTTCATCTGTTCTTCCATATATTTTCCACCATTGATAGCCATTAAAAAGCTTGAAAGCTTTGAATTCAAATTTGGGTTTTCAAAAATCATTATTTGTTTGGATTGGGTGTTGTTGTAAATAATTCGGAATATGTTTAGGAATTTATATCTCAATTTTCAGGGGTTTTGGTGAAGATTAGACTTGGTTTTGACTGAATTTTAGATTGAAACTCGAAGAAGAAGAAGAAGAAGAAGAAGAAGAAGAAGAAGACGTATTTCCAGAAATTGTAGATAAATTGTAGTTAAATTGTAGAATTGTAGATATATTGTAGATAAATTGTAGATGAATTGTAGATTGGGAAGACTAAAACTTCTACAAATCTTCTACAATTATGTCGAAAATGCCAATTATGCTACAATTGAAATGAGAATTTGGATATTAAAATTCAATGTATCTATTTTGTAGATATCTTGTAGATAAATTGTAGATTATTTGTATTCTGATTGTAGATGCATTATTTTCTGTTTTCACAAATCCAAAACGACTAAAGCTTCTACAAAATCTTCTGCAAAAAACAGTCTACAATTTATCTACAATTTTTCTAATTTGACTACAATTTGACTACAAAATATCTACAAATTCTGGAAATATGTCTTCTTCTTCTTCTTCTTCTTCTTCTTCTTCTTCTTCTTCTTCTTCTTCTTCTTCTTCTTCTTCTTCTTCTTCTTCTTCGTCGTCGTCGTCGTCGAGTTTCAATCGACAGTGTTAACCAGTAACCTTCAACCACTGCCAAAAAAAAAAAGAGGTCAAAGAATTTCGAACTCTCTGCCATTATTATTTCCAGTGAGAATTCAAGTGGTTCGATCAAAGAATTTAAAATTTTCTTGTGAATCTGAAAATATGATATTCTTCGACGGTGGTGGGCAGTTGGGGATGATCAACGAGAGGAAGCATAGGAGCATCGTGAGTTTTGTGTGTGTTGTGAACAGTTGAGATGAAAGGAAAGAAAAAGTGGGAAGATACAGTCCTATAATTATGCCTAATAAAAATGAACCCTTAATTATATCCCTAATTTGAATTATGGTATAGAAATGGTAATTTGGTATGCTTAAATGTAATAAACACAAACCTTAAACATTGAGGGTAATAAGGTTTGATATATGGTATAGATAGGTAAAAATCCCTTCTTTAAATGGAGATCTTAAATTTCCATATCAATATGTTGGAAAAAAAACCTATGCTAGCTTCACGGTATTGTAAACGTTTATGTTTCTAGTAAATAAGATATGTATCAATTCCTTCTTTATTTTCAATCTGAAGTCACGTATGTACTCGCATGGGCATAGAGCACCGATTAATCCGCATAAAACTCATTAAAAAGAAGGTCTTTAATAAGATTCTCAAAGCTCAAATTGGACAATTCTGATTAAAGGCAGATAAATCTTATTCATCCCACGGTAACCCAAGACTTATCAATTCTTGTTTTTCAAGCAATCTCAACTAGTCTTGTCATGTGATGTTTAAATATCCGTTTTGGTAGGGACCAGAAATATGAGAGCTTATTGCATTTGCATCTTTATCTTGTCCATCTCCAATTAATTTTATCCGCCTGCCCCTTTTTATTTTCTTTTCGTTTGTTAAAGTAATATTTTCGTGTAGTTGTTAGTGGTACCCATCAATATTCATTTTGGGTTAGGCTATCTGCCATATTTTTGGTTCTCACATTTATATTCCAATAATGAGGTGTCTCATTCAAATTAAAAATCAAAGATGGTTCTAGACGCTGCTGAGAGACTATATAGTAGTATCAGTGGCGAAATCAGAAATATTTTCAAGGGTGTTCAAACTTGAAAGAAGTATGAAAAGAATTCTGACAAAGGGTGTTCAATATAGGTTTTATATATCTAAAATCAATATTTTACTTATATACACAGTGTAATTTTTCAGCGAAGGATGATCAGTTGACCACACTTTGCTAAAGGTGGCTTCGCGCATGAGTAGTATACAAATGATCACGTCCAACTCTAGTAGAAATGACACCACATAACCATTTTAGAGGGCTGCTATTTATAATATAGTAGTATATCCTGAATTTCAATTTTTCCAGTTCAATTTTTCAGGACACAAAGTCCTGGAGTTAATATTTTTAGTTCAAATTTTCATGACAAAATAAGTACTGGCTAATCCCTAAATAGCAGCCTTAAAATGGCTATTTGTTTACTCCCCCTTCTCCCCAACTCTAACCTTAAAAAAGATAAATGACCGCCGCAAATATATTCGGAGCAGAAGTTCGGAATCGAATTCCACAAAAAACTAAGGCTTAACTGCAAGTCTTTACTAAGAAAACAAATTCAAACACTTTTCGAGTTAAAGATTCTAAATCTAATTTAAAATTAAATAACAAATACTAAAGCAACGATTGTGAACAAGATTAAGAAAGCCTACAGTTATGATTTGTCCAACTGTCAGAATCCTTCTGGCCTCTTTACCTATAATCTCACCGATTATTTTCTACTGCTAATAGGCACTTTACTTACTGTGATTCTGTCACGACCCCAAATTCCCTCTGTATGACGTCGTGAAGGCACGTAGCCTCTAAGACTAGGTAAACCTAATAACATGCGGAATAATTGAAATAATAGTAAATAAAATTCTCTAACTCAACAACTAAATATAAAATAACACTTCAACTCAGCATACCCAAATCCTGAGACCCGGTGAAAATACAAGTCGCAAGCTCTGAGTATGAATACTATATAATCCTATAACATCACGGCTATATAAAAAAGTAACAAAATAAGAGATCTAGAGAGAGGGGAGACTCCGAGGCCTGCGGACGCCGGCATGTATACCTTGAAGTCTTCGCAGTAGAATCCCAACTAATGCCTGTGCTAGTAAGAAGCACATGGATCTGCACAAAAATATGTACAGAAGAGTAGCATGAGTACACCACAACTGTACTCAGTAAGTATCAAGCCTAACTTCGGTAGAGTAGTGACGAGGGGCCCTATTGAAAATAAATAAATGACTGAACAAAAGTGGGTAGTGAAATAAAGATAGTAATGAAATTGAAACAACGATTAGCACAACAAGATTAGCTACACAGAACTAAGCAAATAGGGCAACACAGAGGAAGACAGTTAATAATGTGCTAAGGAACAACAAAGACAAGTACAAAATAATCGAAAAATATTAACAAGAGCCACTACCGAGTTGTCGTCTCGTAGTCTAAAATCATAAAATAAATCATAATCTTTTCTTATATCAGCGCGGGAGCCTTTACATTTAGTTTTAAAAATTAGTTTTTCCGAAATAGCATCCTGTGTTTGAGCCACCTTATCACACCACATGGATTCTAGTAGTTCCCCTACTAGTCACGCGTCTCAACCTTACCTTATCTCACCGCACGTGTTTCAACAACTAGACCTTATACCACCGCATGCGTATCAATATCACAACGTATCATCGATCACACCTCAAGTGCCCAATATCACAATTTGCTAGAGTGACCAAAAAATAACAGAATTTCACAAAACGGAGCCCATGACTCAACCGTAGTGAACAAAAAGTCTCAACAATTAACAACCAGAAAAATAACTCAATAAAATAATATTTAACAACTTAACACTTTGCCTCAATAATATAACGGCCTTTGCAATTTAATACCAACTTTAACAACAAGATAATCCAAGAAATAGCAATTTCAATAAAGAATTCCACTGTTAAACAATGAATACGGAATAAGAGAAACAAGAATTTCAACTAAATATATTGAGCAGTTAGCAAGTAAGAGATAAGACAAGTAGACATGTAAAATTATACTAAAAATGAAGACTATAACATGTTTAAGTAACTCAATAAAAACATGAAAGGAATTCACATAGCTAAAAATCGGTAATTTCTATATTTAGCCCGTGTACACACTCGTCACCTTGCGTACACGGCTCTTACATATCACAATTATCATAAGTAACACCAATCCTAAGGGAAAGTTCCCCCACATAAAGTTAGGCAAACCACTTACCTCAAACCATGCTAAATCAATCCACTAGAGGGCCTTTTCCTCGATTTTCCAACTCTGAACGGCTCGAATCTAGCCAAAATAATTTCACACTATAAATATAACTATAGGAAACTAATTCAAACAATGAAATTATGATCTTTGCAAAGAATTGAAAAATCGATCCAAAAAGTCATTACGAGCCCGAGTCTTGGAACCCGACCAAAATTATAAGATTCGAACACTCATTCGATATCGATCAAAACATACAAGACTTATTAAAATCCGACCTCAATTTGCCTTTCAAAACTCGAAAATTTAGCCTAATGAGTTTCTACCATTTTGTTCCAATTTCTAACTCCAAAATACTAATTTAATGATGAAATCATCAATAGATTCATATAGATTAATCAAAAACGAGTTAGAATTTCTTACCCCAAAGTTTTTCTTGAAAAACCCTCGAAAATCCGTCTCCCACCGAGCTCCCAAAATCCCATAATGAATTATGAAAACTAATCCTCGAATTTCATATTTCTGCCCAGCGATCCTCGCATCTACGACCATTGTGCCACTTCTGCGATGTCGCACTTGCGAAAAAACCATCACACGTACGGAATCCACTTAGGTCCAGGGGTTCCGCTTCTGCTGACCATGGCTTGCACCCGCGAGCCCACTTCTACGGATAAGGAGACTGCACATGCGGTCCTGTCCTGACCCCTCCTCAAATTCCGCTTCTGCGGAGAAAAGGTCGCACCTGCGAAAGCACATCTGCGCCCAGGCATCCGCCACTGTGAACTCAAGCCTGGGCTAGGCTCCTCCGCTTATGCGTTGACCAAGGTGCACCTGCGGCCAGACCCTCTACAGGTGCGATGACACTAGAACAACAACACTTCAGCAAAGCACTAAGTCTAACAATAATCTGATTTCAATCTGATTCACACTGGGGGCCCCGGGACCCACCCGTCCGAATATACAAATAAGTTCCAAAAAACATAACGGACCTACCCGAGGCCTAAAATCACACCAAACAACGTAAATTCTTTGAATTGGAACACAAATTAAAGTTTATGAACTATGAACTTCCAAATTCCAATATCGACGCCGATTCATACCAAATCAACTCCGATTGACTTCAAAATTCGCACACAAGTCATAATTAATATTATGGACCTATTTCAACTTCCAAAATTGGGATAAAACCCCAATGTCTATAAAGTCAACTCCTGATCAAACTTTCCAAAATCTTCCAACTTTCCAACTTTCACCAAATCATGCCAAAACGACCTACGGACCTCCAAATCAATATCCGGACACACTTTGAAGACCAAAATCACCATACGGAGCTATCGTAACCATCAATACTCCATTCCCGAGTCATCTTCACACAATTTAAACTACGATCAACTTCTAGACTTAAACCTCCAACTTTGGGATTATATGTCCCATTTTACTCCGAAACTCTCCCGAACCCAAAACGAAGCACCCTGACAAGTCACGTAACCACAATATAATATAGAGGAAGCATAAATTAGGGGGTCGAGGCTAAAAAATAGTCAAAAAGACCAGCCGGGTCGTTACATCCTCCCCCTCTTAATACAAATGTTCGTCCTTGAACGAGTATAGAGACATACTAGAAGTGGTGAAAAGATGAGGATAACGGATATGCATATCATGCTCGGTCTCCCAAGTCTCCTACTCGACGGGATGAACCCTCTATTGAACCTTCATTGAAGCAATGTTCTTCGAACTCAACTTTCGAACCTTTCTGTCCAAAATGGTCACCGACTCCCAAGTCTCCTACTTGACTGGATGAACCCTCCACTGAGATGAAGTCTAACACATGAAATGGATCACCGTGATACTTCTGGAGCATAGAAACATGGAATACTAGATGAACTACAGCTAGACTAGGTGGCAGTGCAAGCTTGTAGTCCAGCTCTCCAATCCTCTTAAGAATCTCAAAAGGTCCGACATACCTAGGGCTCAACTTGCCTTTCTTCCTAAACCTCATAACATCATTCATGGGCGAAACCCAGAGCAAGACCCACTCCCTAACCATGACTGAAACGTTGCGAACCTTCTGATCCGTATAACTCTTCTATATAGATTGGGCTGTAGAAGTCGATCCTGAATCAATTTAACCTTTTCCAAAGCATCCTAAACCACGTCTGGACCCAATAGCCTAGCCTCTCCCGGCTCAAACCAAACCACCAAAGACCGACACCGTCTACCATATAAGGCTTGATATGGGGTCATCTGAATGCTCGACTGGTAGCTATTGTTGTAGGCAAACTCCGAGAGCAACAAAAACTGATCCCAAGAACCCCCAAACTCCATCACACATGCACAAAGCATATCCTCCAATATCTGAATAGTGCGCTTGGACTGTCCGTCTGTCTGAGGATGAAATGTTTTGCTCAACTCAACCCGTGTACCCAACTCATGTTGTACAACTCTCCAGAACTGCGATATAAACTGTGTACCCCGATTAGAGATCATGGATACCAGCACGCCATGAAACCTGATGATCTCGCAAATATAAACTCAAGCCAGATGCTCAAAAGAATACGTAGTCACCACTGGAATGAAATCAGCCAACTTGGTCAACCTATCCACAATGACCCAAACTGCATCAAACTTTCTCTGAGTCCGTGGGAGCCCAACAAGTCAAATCCATAGTAATTCGCTCCCATTTCCACTCTAGAAGCTCTAGCTTCTGAAGCAATCCACATGGCCATCTATGCTCATACTTTAGCCGCTGACAGTTTAGGCTCTGAGCTACATACTCCACTATGTCCTTCTTAATTCTCCTCCACAAATAATATTGCCTCAAGTCTTGATACATCTTCGCGACACCTGGATGAATGGAGTACCGCAAACTGTGAGCCTCATGGAGAATCAACTCACACAAAGCATCTACATTGGGCACACATAGCTTGGCCTGCATCCGTAATACACCTCATCTCCAATAGTGACCTCCTTGGCATCGTCGTGCCCAACTGTGTCCTTAAAGACAAATAGATAGGGCTCATCATACTAACGCTCTCTAATAGGATCATGAATAGAATACCGAGAAACCACACAAGTCAAAACTCAACCCGGCTCAGAAACATCCAATCTAACAAACTGGTTGGCCAAGGTTTGAACATCCAATGCTAATGACCTCTCCGCCGCCGGTAGATATGCTAAGCTTCCTAAGCTCTCTGCCTTGCGACTCAAGGCATCGGCCACCACATTGGCCTTCCTGGGATGATATAGAATGTTGGTATCATAGTCCTTAATCAACTCTAATCACCTCCACTGACGCAAGTTAAGATCCTTTTGTTTGAACAGATGCTGTAGATTCCGGTGATCAGTATAGATCTCACAAAGGACACCGTACAAATAGTACCATCAACTCTTCAAGGCATGAATAATAGCTGCTAACTCAATATCGTGGACATGATATGTTACACCCCATATTTTCATACGTGAAAGTACGCCATAAATAAATTGATGAAAGCTTGGAAATAAAATGTTATATCCTATATTTTTGTACGTTAAAGTTTCGTTGTAAGTTAATCGACGTAAGTTCGGGAATGAGATTATTTTGAGATTATAAGTATTACGTTATTTCAAATAAGTGATAAGTAAATTCATGAAGGTGAAAGGGTAAGTGAATCGAAGAAAATGAGTCTCATCAAAGTTTAGAAATTTGGGATAAAATACAGCCCAAGCTATAATACCCCATATTTATGGACTAATGCCATACAAGGTACCATATGACCATGATAGCAAGATGTATAAAATATATTAAAATTGATTAGTATTTTAACTAATTTGAGATAATTCTTAATTATGTGGGTAATTGGTTAATTATTGATTTGGCAAGGCATTAATAAGTTAATTATGGAAATGGGCGAAATATTGGATAAGGCTTGATAGCCCTACGTGGCAGCTCACAAAGTCACAAAATATGACTCTTCAATCATTCTTCAAGGTGGCAAAATTTATGAATTTAGTGGCTTAGTCATTACAAAGAAGTGTGGCCCACACCTACTTAGTAAAAGACTTCTAAAAAATAAAATATGATGCTTGAATCTAGACATAAGTTAATGGATGGAGCTCATAACTTTGAGAGATCTTCTAATCTTACTAAAGTATGATACTAATATTTGCATAGTGATGATGGAGCTTAATCAATTCACTTAAAACTTTTAAGCGTGAGATTTATGATTCTAAGGGAGTACGGTGCAATCTTTTTCAAGAATATCATACGAATTTTTCCCTACTTCAATCCACCATTATGTGTTCTTCGCAAACGACGTGTGTTAGAGGGATTGTCAAGAGAATCGACTCAGGTATGTTAAGGCTAAACCTTTCTTTCATTTTGGCATGATCCAATAACTACATGTGTTAAGGTTTATTCTGAAAACTTCAACAAGACGTTCTCTTGATTTTAGCTCCCATTACTCCATCCACTGGCTCTTCAGGTTGCCTATCTTTATATAAAAAAAAATTGAATACTCTAGTATTCATATTTAGCAGTATTGTTCTAGAGTGCACCATCTGGGGGACTCACAAGAAGATCTACTAGCACATTTACAATGTCCTTTGGAAAGGTCAACTAACGCAAACAAACCATCCACCATTTTGGGTTACTCTAACCCCAGCTGGATCCTGATATCCGTCCTTCTCTTATACTAATTTTGTTAGCCCCCATAGGGAATAAATGAGATGGGTGTAGCCAATTGTACATACTTATGTTATTGTTGAAGATAACTCAAAATGCTTATATCTCTTTTCCTAAATTGTAGATAATGATCATTTTCACTAACTGGGTACCTCGTTCCCTTCTTCACCTTGCTTCTTTTACTTGTTAAAACTTGTACTTCCTGATTGTCTCATGTTTTTTCACCATATAAGTGGATAGATATTCTTGCCTTAAGGCTCCTTATCAAGAAGCTTACACGTATTAGTACACACATGATCTGCTGAAGACTTTACATTTACTCATCATAAGCATGATGAAAAATCGAGTTCCTCTGACTCAACTCTCCATTGCCACATTCAATCTCTTACTAACTGTCTTTCTGGATGTAGGTATCATTGTATTATGAATAAGATAGGGTTTAGGAAATTGAGTTCTTACAACTGAGCTCTACCACACGATCTAGATTAAGAAGAAAGAGTGACAATCCTAAATGCTCTGTAGCCTCCTACTTATAAGTGTGGTGTACAACACACCCATAAACAAGACTCTACTAGACATGGCTTATAGACTCCCTAGGACAGAACTGCTCTAATACCTCTTTTGTCATGCCCCAATCCTGAAGAGGCGTGGCCGGCATCCGGTGCCATACTCGGCCTGAGCGTACCACTCCGTAACTGTGAACCCTGGAGGGGTAACCCTCAACTTAGGCCGATGAGGCCATATTTTGAATTATCTATAAATAACGTCTCTCTCATTTGAGGGATAAACGTACCCAAAATATGATGTGTGTGTGTGTGTATATATATATATATATATATATATATATATATATATATATATATATATATATATATATATATATATATATGGCCGACGAAGCCTCCATGAACATCTACTGCTATACAAAATATACAGGACTTGTCTACAAACTTATAGAGATAACTAAACTGTACCATGGTTGGGACAGGGCCTCGACCTACCCATCAAACCTATATATATATATAATTGACTCCAAGGTCTAGACCTGGTAACTCTGAGGAAGTGGAGCTTACCAACCAAGCTGATGTTTGACTCTGTCTACTAGGAGGGTCTGTTCAACTGTCATGTAGGACCTGCAGGCATGAAATGCAGCGTTCCCGAATAAAGGGACGTCGATACGAAATAATGTACCAAGTATCTAAGGCAACAAAATAACTGAAAGCTAAAATAGAACTGATAATATAATAACTAAAAATAACTAGGAGTCAAAGATAATTTGAAGATATGCTCACCTGCTGATACTGACTCAACTCTCTCAATATAGTAAGTAAAATAAATGTCCGACGCTATAAGGCTCGGAACGTGTAACTGATCCGCCATAGTAGGCTCGCTCATAGGCACTCGGCCATACTAGGCTCTTTATCTCGGCCATGCTGGGCTCGCTCATAGGCACTTTGCCACAGTAGGCTCGGTATATAACTTACCATCTGATCAGAGGTTATCCTATAGGGGCTGGCCCATCGATTATAACTCGATAGTGGTGAAAATACTGTAATACTATATATATATATATAGACTCTCTGCTTTCTTGGATGATATAAGACCAAACTAAACTGAATATGAAGTCCCAATAAGGGAGAATGTTGTAACTTATGATCCAATAACTACATGTGCTTGATCCAAACTAAACTGATCATTTTGGCATGATCCAATAACTACATGTGCTTGATAACGAGACATAAAGAGAAGTCAATTTATGTACATTTTCCTAGTCTCATAAGTTACAACATTCTCCCTTATTGGGACTTCATATTCAGTTTAGTTTGGTCTTATATCATCCAAGAAAGCAGAGAGTCTATATATATATATATAGTATTACAGTATTTTCACCACTATCGAGTTATAATCGATGGGCCAGCCCCTATAGGATAACCTCTGATCAGATGGTAAGTTATATACCGAGCCTACTGTGGCAAAGTGCCTATGAGCGAGCCCAGCATGGCCGAGATAAAGAGCCTAGTATGGCCGAGTGCCTATGAGCGAGCCTACTATGGCGGATCAGTTACACGTTCCGAGCCTTATAGCGTCGGACATTTATTTTACTTACTATATTGAGAGAGTTGAGTCAGTATCAGCAGGTGAGCATATCTTCAAATTATCTTTGACTCCTAGTTATTTTTAGTTATTATATTATCAGTTCTATTTTAGCTTTCAGTTATTTTGTTGCCTTAGATACTTGGTACATTATTTCGTATCGACGTCCCTTTATTCGGGAACGCTGCATTTCATGCCTGCAGGTCCTACATGACAGTTGAACAGACCCTCCTAGTAGACAGAGTCAAACATCAGCTTGGTTGGTAAGCTCCACTTCCTCAGAGTTACCAGGTCTAGACCTTGGAGTCAATTATATATATATATAGGTTTGATGGGTAGGTCGAGGCCCTGTCCCAACCATGGTACAGTTTAGTTATCTCTATAAGTTTGTAGACAAGTCCTGTATATTTTGTATAGCAGTAGATGTTCATGGAGGCTTCGTCGGCCTACACAATTATATATATATATATATATATATATATATATATATATATATATACACACACACACACACATCATATTTTGGGTACGTTTATCCCTCAAATGAGAGAGACGTTATTTATAGATAATTCAAAATATGGCCTCATCGGCCTAAGTTGAGGGTTACCCCTCCAGGGTTCACAGTTACGGAGTGGTACGCTCAGGCCGAGTATGGCACCGGATGCCGGCCACGCCTCTTCAGGATTGGGGCATGACAAAAGAGGTATTAGAGCAGTTCTGTCCTAGGGAGTCTATAAGCCATGTCTAGTAGAGTCTTGTTTATGGGTGTGTTGTACACCACACTTATAAGTAGGAGGCTACAGAGCATTTAGGATTGTCACTCTTTCTTCTTAATCTAGATCGTGTGGTAGAGCTCAGTTGTAAGAACTCAATTTCCTAAACCCTATCTTATTCATAATACAATGATACCTACATCCAGAAAGACAGTTAGTAAGAGATTGAATGTGGCAATGGAGAGTTGAGTCAGAGGAACTCGATTTTTCATCATGCTTATGATGAGTAAATGTAAAGTCTTCAGCAGATCATGTGTGTACTAATACGTGTAAGCTTCTTGATAAGGAGCCTTAAGGCAAGAATATCTATCCACTTATATGGTGAAAAAACATGAGACAATCAGGAAGTACAAGTTTTAACAAGTAAAAGAAGCAAGGTGAAGAAGGGAACGAGGTACCCAGTTAGTGAAAATGATCATTATCTACAATTTAGGAAAAGAGATATAAGCATTTTGAGTTATCTTCAACAATAACATAAGTATGTACAATTGGCTACACCCATCTCATTTATTCCCTATGGGGGCTAACAAAATTAGTATAAGAGAAGGACGGATATCAGGATCCAGCTGGGGTTAGAGTAACCCAAAATGGTGGATGGTTTGTTTGCGTTAGTTGACCTTTCCAAAGGACATTGTAAATGTGCTAGTAGATCTTCTTGTGAGTCCCCCAGATGGTGCACTCTAGAACAATACTGCTAAATATGAATACTAGAGTATTCAATTTTTTTTTATATAAAGATAGGCAACCTGAAGAGCCAGTGGATGGAGTAATGGGAGCTAAAATCAAGAGAACGTCTTGTTGAAGTTTTCAGAATAAAGTGATAGACATAAATGCTAGCAGGGAAATAAGAAGAGAGTTTGTCACGACCCAAACCGTTAGGTCGTGACAAGCACCTGGTTCCTTACTCAACCGAGTACCAATCTTTCTTATTATATCATCATATACACGTGACATACATGTTTCATAACATCATCAGCCTCTGAGGGCATCCCATCATATCATATTGGCCACTGTGGGCAAAACCATCATCGTATACCAGCTGATCAGGTGGTGGTGCGTATATAACGCCATAACCTTTCTCATATCCTATATACATATATATATATACATACATACATACGCATATATAATGTCGTTTGAATCATATTTCAGCCACTGTGGGCAACATCATCATATACCAGCTGATCAGGTGGTGGTGCATATATAACGCCGTAACCTTTTCCCATGTCCCGTATACATATATTTACATATATACACGTATATAACATCATCTGATCATAGGTCAATGCACATGTATGAAATGCATGAAAAATACGTAATAATCTTAATATTCCTTCCTGATAAATTTTTCCAACTGCGTATTATTCTAAGACCCATCAATAGAAGATAATAATAATTCTCATAGGGAATCAAGAATATAGACACCCCTACTATTTCTATGAATAGAGTAATTTATAGAAATCGTGTATTTGCTCATTTATTCAGAATAATTTGGATCATGCCAAAAGATAGAATAGAGAACCTTAACACACCTATTCCTAAAATTATTTGAATGAATCTGCTTCTGCGAAATATGAACAAAATTCTGCTTGAAATCTTGAAATCTCGGATGAATTTGTTCTGCCTCCAATGTTTTTGAACTAAATAATGGTTTTAAACTAAAACTTGACTTCAACGTTTTTTTTGAAGCTTAGTTAAAGCTTCTATTTTCAAGATCCTACTTTCAGAAGCTTTAAGGGCTCAATTCATATTAGGCCAAGAAAATGAATTGAAGCTTTAAGGGCAGATGGTCTAAATTGGATAAGACTTTTACAAGTCTTGCTAAGACTTTAAGTCAAGTTAGGTTATTAGATAGACATCTAGACTTAGGATTAGTGACTCACCTTTCTTGAGTAGTGGCCTTGTGCCACGTTTTTGGGGGTTAATTTTATTAATTTTTATCCACTTATTAGTTAATCGGGTAATATTTCATTACCCGATAATTAATTCATTACCCGCATAATTTAAAATTTACCACAAACTATTTAAAATTCTATTTATTACTAAAATACTTCATATATACATTATATGTTATATTACCGTGGTTATATGGTACCTTGCATGATACTAGTCCATAAATACTGCGTATTTAGCTCGGGCCATATTTTACCCCAAAATGCCAAACTTGGACGAAAATTCATTATTTTCGAATTGCTTCCCTTCTTACCTTCACGAATTTATTCATCACTTAAACTCCTTATAATCTCTAAATAATCTTTTCCTCGGACTGATGTCGATATACCTTTCAATGCACAATACTACAGGGTGCAACATCGTCGTAACTTAATACTGCAAAGTGTAACATCACCGTAATGTAATACTGCTGGGTGCAACATTATTCCCCCATTTAGAACATTCGTCCTCGAATGTTGACTGATGCACTTATTATTTTCATCACTTATATCTTTCGAATACTTTAGAACTTTCCTTGCCATCTAGGCGATTGTTCTGTGAATGAGTCCAAATGTTAGGGCATTCCCCCCTTTAGGCCTCTTTCACACACCACGACCTGTGGTTGGAATTTGTCCGATTTTGTAACTGTTTCTACCTTTTGTTATCCATGTACCACATCTTACTCATAATGCTTCATTAACTCTTTTCTTATTTCTCGCTAACATTTATGCCTATCACTTTATTCTGAAAACTCGAACAAGACATTCTTTTGCTTTTAGCTTTCCTTTGCTTCATCCAGTGGCTCTTCAAGTTGCTTAACATTCTCGCTTTACTAGGGACACGAGCCACACTAAGGTAATATGTATCCCTTCAAGGCTTATAGTGCATGTCTTTGTAGTACACATATCTGGCTGCACTATTTTAGAGTGCACCATTTAGGCGTCTCATAAAGAGATCTATTAGCACATTTGCAATATCCTTCGGAAATGTCAACTGACGCAATCAATTCATCCATCATATCTTCTTATACTACTTTTGTTAACCCCCATAGGGAATATCTGGAAGGAGTGCGACCAATTATATATACCTCTGTTACTATTGAATATAAATCAAAAAGCTTATGTTCCTCTGCCTCAATTATAAATGTTGTTAACCTTCATTAACTGGATACCTCGTACCCTTTTTCACCTTGCTCCTTTTACTTGCTGAAACTTGTACTTATCTTCTTAATCTCTCATTGTTCTTCACCATAAAGATGGATAGGCATTCTAGCCTTAAGGCTTCTTATCATGAAGTTTACACCTTTCAGTACACCCATGATCTGCTAAAGACCTCATATTTACTCATCCTAGGCATCATACAAAAATCCAATTTCTCTGACTCAGCTCTTCCACAACTATCTCTCTTTCCAACCTTCTTTTCGGATGTAGGCATCATTTTATTAGGAATAAAATAGAATTTCGGAACTTGGATTCTTATAAGTGAGCTCTACCACACGATCTAGAGTAAGAAGAAAGAGTGAGAATCCTGAATGCCCTATAGCCTCCTGCTTATAAGTGTGGTGCGCGATACCCATAAACAAGACTCTACTAGACACGGCTTGTAGACTTCCTAGGATAGAACTACTTTGATACCACTTTTGTCACGACCCAAACCGTTGGGCCGCAATAGGCACCTAGTACCTTACTCAACCGAGTACCAACGTAACGTATCTTTCTTATTACATCATCATATACACATGACATACGGGCCTAATAGGCCAACATGATCTTTTATAAATACAAAACGTAGGCCGACAAGGCCACACAATCTTTCATGTACACGACATATGTCTACAATCCTCGAAGAGTAAATAAATGTCATAAAGGTCGGGACAGAGTCCCGCCATACCAAACAATACACGTCTAAATCATGCTAACCAAACACGCAACTCCGAAGCAAATGGAGCGCACCAATAGCTTCCGCTAAGCTGATAGCCTACTTGGAGGGATCTCGACCTGTCTATCTGGACCTGCGGTCATGAAACGCAGCGTCCCTAGGAAAAAGGGACTTCAGTACGAATAATGTACCGAGTATGTAAGTCACATAAATAAGAATATAAGAGACATGGAAGAAATATATAGTACATAACTCAATTTGTAAGTTTGAATAACTTTGTAAATCATAAATTACTTTTAGTGTCATGCATATGCATATAAATGTCATGTCATGCATAGGTACATGTTTCATAACATCATCAGCCTTTGAGGGCATCCCATCATATCATATTGGCCACTGTGGGCAAAAAGATCATCGTATACCAGCTGATCAGGAGGTGGTGCGTATATAACGCCATAACCTTTCCCATATCCCATATACATATATATACATACATATATACGCTTATATAACGCCGTTTGAATCATATTTCAGCCACTGTGGGCAACATCATCATCATATACCAGTTGATCAGGTGGTGGTGCGTATATAACGCTGTAACCCTTTCCCATATCCCGTATACATATATTTACTTATATACGCGTATATAACGCCATCTGGTCATGGGTCAATGCACATGTATGAAATGCATGAAAAATACATAATAATCTCAGTATTCCTTCCTGATAAATTTTTCCAACTGCGTATTATTCTAAGACCCATCAATAGAAGATAATAATAATTCTCATGGGGAATCAAGAATATAGATACCCCTACTATTTCTATGAATAGAGTAATTTATAGAAACTGTGTATTTGCTCGTTTCTTCAGTATAATTTGGATCACGCCAAAAGAAAGAAGGGAGGACCTTAACATACCTGTTCCTGAAATTATTTGAACGAATTTGCTTATGCGAAATATGAACGAAATTTTGCTTGAAATCTTGAAATCTCTGATAAATTTGTTCTGCCTCCATAGTTTTTGAATTAAATAATGGTTTTAAACTAAAACTTGACTTCAACGTTTTTTTTTTAAGCTTGGTTAAAGCTTCTATTTTCAAGCTCCTACTTTCAGAAGCTTTAAGGGCTCAATTCATATTAGACCAAGAAAATGAATTGAAGCTTAAGGGCAGATAGTCAAAATTGGATAAGACTTTTACAAGTCTTGCTAAGACTTTAAGGCACGTTAGGTTATTAGGTAGACACCTAGACTTAGGATTAGTGACTCACCTTTCTTGAGTAGAGTGGCCTTGTGCCGCGTTTTTGGGGGTTAATTTTATTAATTTTTGTCCACTTATTAGTTAATCGGGTAATATTTCGTTACTCGATAATTGATCCATTACCCGCATAATTTAAAATTTACCACAATTATTTAAAATTCTATTTATTACTAAAATACTTCATATATACTTTATATATTATACTACCGTGGACATATGGTACCTTGCATGGTACTAGTCCATAAATACTGCGTATTTAGCTCTGGCCATATTTTACCCCAAAATGCCAAACTTGGACGAAAATTCATTTTCTTCAACTTACTTCCCTTCTTATCTTCACGAATTTATTCATCACTTACAATCCTTATAATCTCTAAATAATCTTTTCCTTGGACTGATGTCAATATACCTTTCAACGTGCAATACTATAGGGTGCAACATCGTCGTAATTTAATACTGCGAAGCATAACATCACCATAATGAAATACTGCTGGGTGCAATATTATTCCCCCCTTTGGAACATTCGTCCTCGAATGTTGACTGATGCACTTATCATTTTCATAACTTGTATCTTCCGAATACTTTAGAACTTCCCTTGCCATCTAGGTGATTGTTCTGTGAATGAGTCCAAATACTAGGGCATTCCCCCCTTTAGGCCTCTTTCACACACCACGATTTGTGGTCGGAATTCGTCCAATTTTGTAACTGTTGCTACCTTTTGTCATCCATGTACCACATCTTACTCATAATGCTTCATTAACTTTTTTCTTATTTCTCGCTAACATTTATGCCTATCACTTTATTCTGAAAACTTGAACAAAACATTTTTTTGCTTTTAGCTTTCCTTTGTTCCATCCAGTGGCTCTTCAAGTTGCTTAACATTCTTGCTTTACTAGGGATACGAGCCACACTAAGGTAATATGTATCCCTTCAAGGCTTATAGTGCATGTCTTTGAAGTACACATATCTGGCTGCATTATTTTAGAGTGGACCACCTAGGTGTCTCATAAAGAGATCTATTAGCACATTTGCAATATCCTTCAGAAATATCAACTGACTCAATCAATTCATCTATCATATCTTCTTTTACTACTTTTGTTAACCCCCATAGGGCATATCTGGAAAGAGTGCGACCAATTGTATATACCTCTATTACTATTGAATATAATTCAAAAAGCTTATGTTCCTTTGCCTCAATTATAAATGTTGTTAACTTTCAGTAACTGGGTACCTCGTACCCTTTTTCACCTTGCTCCTTTTACTTGCTGAAACTTGTACTTATCTTCTTAATCTCTCATTGTTGTTCACCTTAAAGATGGATAGGCATTCTAGCCTTAAGGCTTCTTATCAGAAAGCTTATACCTTTCAGTACACCCATGATCTACTAAAGACCTCATATTTACTCATCGTAGGCATCATAAAAATCCAATTCCTCTGACTCAGCTTTTCCACAATTATCTCTCTTTCCAACCTTCTTTCCGGATATAGGCATCGTTTTATTACGAATAAAATAGAATTTCGGAACTTGGATTCTTATAAGTGAGCTCTACCACACGATCTAGAGTAAGAAGAAAGAGTGACAATCCTGAATGCCCTGTAGCCTCCTACTTATAAGTGTGGTGCACGACACACCCATAAACAAGACTCTACTTGACACGGCTTGTAGATTCCCTAGGACAGAACTGCTCCAATACCACTTTTGTCACGACCCGTTGGCTGCGACAAGCACCCGGTACCTTACTCAACGGAGTACCAACGTAATGTATCCTTCTTATTACATCATCATACACATATGACATACGCGCCTAATAGGCCAACATGATCTTTTATAAATACAAAAGATAGGCCGACAAGGACACACAATCTTTCACATACACGACATATGTCTACAAGCCTCTAAGAGTACATAAATGTCATAAAGGTCGGGATAGAGTCCCGCCATACCAAACAATATACGTCTAAATCATACTAACCAAGCACGCAACTCCGAAGCAAATGGAGCGCACCAACATCTTCCGCTGAGCTGATAGCCTACTTGGAGGGCTCTCAACCTGTCTATCTAGACCTGCGGGCATGAAATGCAATGTCCCTAGGCAAAAGTCACGTCAGTACGAATAATGTACCGAGTATGTAAGACACATAAATAAGTACATAAGAGACATGGAAGAAATATAGAGTACATGACTCAACTTGTAAGTCTGAATAACTTTGTAAATCATAAATTACTTTTAGCGTCATGCATATGCGTATGAATGTCATGTCGTGCATAGGTACATGTTTCATAACATCATCAGCCTCTGAGGGCATCCCATCATATCATATTGGCCACTGTGGGCAAAACCATCATCGTATACCAGCTGATCAGGTGGTGGTGCGTATATAACGCCATAACCTTTCCTATATCTCATATACATATATATACATACATATATACGCTTATATAACGTCGTTTGAATCATATTTCAACCACTGTGGGCAACATCATCATCATATACCAGCTGATCAGGTGGTGGTGCATATATAATGCTGTAACTTTTTCCCATATCCCATATACATATATTTACATATATACGCATATATAACGCCATATGGTCATGGGTTAATGCACATGTATGAAATGCATGAAAAATACATAATAATCTCAATATTCCTTCCTGATAAATTTTTCCAACTGCGTATTATTCTGAGACCCATGAACAGAACATAATAATAATTCTCATGGGGAATCAAGAATATAGACACCCCTACTACTTCTATGAATAGAGTAATTTATAGAAACTGTGTATTTGCTCGTTTCTTCAGTATAATTTGGACTATGCCAAAAGAAAGAAGGGAGGACCTTAACATACATATTCCTTGAATTATTTGAACGAACTTGCTTCTGCGAAATATGAACGAAATTCTGCTTGAAATCTTGAAATCTCGGATTAATTTGTTCTGCCTCCAACGTTTTTGAACTAAATAATGGTTTTAAACTAAAACTTGACTTCAACATTTTTTTTAAGCTTAGTTAAAGCTTCTATTTTCAAGATCCTACTTTCAGAAGCTTTAAGGGCTCAATTCATATTAGACTAAGAAAATGAATTGAAGCTTTAAGGGCAGATGGTCTAAATTGGATAAGACTTGTATTGCTAAGACTTTAAGTCACGTTAGGTTATTAGGTAGACACCTAGACTTAGGATTAGTAACTCACCTTTTTTGAGTAGTGGCCTTGTGCCACGATTTTGGGGGTTAATTTTATTAATTTTTATCCACTTATTAGTTAATCGGGTAATGTTTCGTTACCTGGTAATTAATCCATTACCTGCATAATTTAAAATTTACCACAAATTATTTAAAATTCTATTTATTACTAAAATACTTCATATATACTTTATATGTTATACTACCGTGGTCATATGGTACCTTGCATGGTACTAGTCTATAAATATTGCGTATTTAGCTCGGGCCATATTTACCCCAAAATGCCAAACTTGGACGAAAATTCATTTTCTTCGACTTGCTTCCCTTCTCACCTTCACGAATTTATTCATCACTTACAATCCTTATAATCTTTAAATAATCTTTTCCTTGGACTGATGTCGATATACCTTTCAACGCACAATACTACAGGATACAACATCGTCGTAACTTAATACTACGAAGCGTAACATCACCATAATGTAATACTGTTGGGTGCAACAGAGTTAATGAAGTATTATGAGTAAGATGTGATACATGGATGACATTGGTAAATAAAAAAAATACAGTATTATAGAATCTATAGTCAAGTGAAGGAAGAGATGAGAGGTGACTAGCCTTAAGACAACAAAAGAGTATAGGCCATACAGTCATATCCTCATTTCGAGAAATAAGTTCACAATTCTAACGCGATTACCAGAAGGAAAAGTTAGACCCCAGAGTAGTAGAAATCAGTATAGACTGGTGAACAGATAAACTAAACATGAATTAGGGACTGAGTGATTTGATAATGGTTGGCATCATGAGAATTTCATATTGCATTTCGACGATAATAGAAGGGACAACAGAAGAAGATTCATGAGAAATTCAGAGAATGGTCATTCAGGAAGACGATTCCCTAAAGCAAGCAATGTGAGCAAAGTTTAGCTTAAGGGATTGTAGTGTCAGTTATACTAAGTGTCACCCTTGCGAGTAAGGAAATTTATTATCATCGATAAAGAAGGATTACCGCAAGGCGAGTAAGGGTCATAGATGATGTGAAAAGACGCAAAGATCAAGAGGTAAAACATTTATAGGTAGATCATCGTAGCGCTAAATCTTAGTACTCCCCTAAAAGAGGGGAATATGGAGTGATGTGGAGTTAAGTCAGAAATAAGTGGTTCTACGGAATAATAAAATAAGAATGCGATAAGAATAAGAAAGGAATGAGATTGCACTTATCCAAATCCTACCGATATGCTACGATTCCAGAATATTATGCAAGCACGACATCAAGGAGAGGAAGTAAGGGTTCCGGCCCGGGATATTATTGATAAATAAAGAGCCAGCGCAAGATGTAAGTTAAGACAAAGGAAATAACCCAAGAAAGATTATGCCGAGTATTTATATGAGAATAGGCTAAGGAGTAGTTAGTAGTTGATTCAGGAAGAGCCTAGTTATGACTAGTCAAGAGGATACAGACAAATCAGCAGGTTGTGCATGATAAATATAGTAAAACCCAATATAGTGAATTCAGCCCCGCAGTTATGACATTGTAATACTTGAGAAATATTCAGATGGGAGTCGGAGTAGTTAAAGGTACCATATGAGTGTTATGAAGATAAAAGAGAGTTCCACTTGGAAGATAGTCAAAACTTCAGTTCAGAAGAAACCATACGAGCACATGAGTTTGGAGGTAAGTAACTACGGATAATTATAGGTGAGGAAGGACATAAAAAAATATTTCTTCGAGTATACCATGTAATAAGCTCGCAGCTTTACAAGAGTTAGAAGGGTCCTCCCTAACTACGACAACGAAAGACTAATTGAGGAAATAAGGAAGGAGCCTTCAAACTAAGCATGGTAACTTGAAGAAGAAATGGTATTGTAATAGCAGTCTCACAATAACATTGGATGCACTCCATAAGAAAGTAGCACCTATCGTGGCTAATGAACGGGAAGTAAAATCAAAAGTGATATTCAAGATCATATGAGTTGTATGGAATTTCAATATGTGTGGGAACTAAGGTAAGCTAAGTATGCACGCAACAAGGGGGCAGAAAGACCAGGAAAAGTAATAGCTTACGTTTAAAGGAAGCTCGGAAGGAACAAAAGGAATTATTCGATCAATGATCCAGAGCTAGTTACGTTATGAACGCACTTAAGATTTCTGAGTAATATCCATGCAGCATAGATGTTGACATTCATACAACCGTAGAAGACTCCGGTGTAAGTTGAAAAAAATAATTGAGTCCAGGTCATAGACAAAGAATTGAATTATTAGATGATGGTATCACAGATACTCCATAGTGTCCATGAAAGGCTAAAGTAATACCATGAGCCGTAGATCGGAAGATAGCTTAAGCTTACATAAAGGTTGATCAGAGGGAAGAGGATACTAGATAATTACATCAACTAAGTAAATCAAGAGTCTGATTATTAGACCCAGAAAATTATAGAAATCGTGACTGAGAACATTGAAGAATCACTCTTAATATCAGAGGTACAAGAGAGATAGTACAACAACCATATTCTACAATGGATCTACGATAAAGCAAGTTAGAAGAGTACCAGACTTATAAGAAGTTAGCATGAAGCTCCCACCAGATTGTGTGTGCACCAGAGATGCAAACATTATAATAAAGCTTTAAGTTGTGGATGTGAAATATACCTGTGTGGAAGGGATATCGTGAAAGAGATAGAAGATATGATGAGAGATTTTAAGGTAAGTAAGGTAAAGGTAAATAATGTATGAGATACTCAAATACAGAAGGTTATGAATAGTCCATACTTCGGATAGAGGGCTAAAAGCGCGGGGATTCAATATCCAGGAATGATAGCGGCATCGTCAGTGGCATATCTTCCAACCTATGGTTTCTAAGTATCGAGAGGTCTAGTTAAGAGAGTAAAGAAGATTTAGAAATGATGTGATGTCTCGCTTGATGTTCCAGAATAACATAAGGAAATTTGTGGTGCAAGTAAGTTGAAGGGAGGTTGCGAGTAGTATAAATGGATATGTATAGGTCGCAAGCTAAGTATGGTAGAGCGACAAGGTTTTTAGAAAAATAGGAGTAAGGATAAGAAAAGTCAAGTAAGAAGGTGACGAAAATGGATAAGTCCTCGGGATTAAGCCCATGAAAACAAGAGAGCTGATGGTTTGTCTAAGTTGTAGAAAGTTCTGTATAGCCTGAATGAACTCAAGGGAGTCTAAGGCTAATAACATTTAGAAGATATGGAATGCTGCCCTGGTAGTAGAATGAGGGTGTAATTGTGAAAGATAAATGATGACGTTTGGCCTTCGATTAAGTAATTATCTGAAGAAAGAAAAAAGGGATTTCATGAATTATACAGGATGAAAATACCCACATAATGTGAATCACATTATGATGTTATCTGCTGAGAGGGTCTGTTCAACTGTCAATCAGGACCTGCAAGCATGAAATGCAGCGTTCCCGAATAAAGGGATGTCAGTACGAAATAATGTACCGAGTATGTAAGGCAACAGAATAATTGAAAGCTAAAACTGTACTGATAATACAATAATTGAAAGTAACTGGGAGTTAAAGATAATCTGAAGATATGCTTACCTGCTGATACTGACTCAACTCTCTCAATATAGTAAGTAAAGTAAATTTTCGACCCTATAAGGCTCGGAATGTGTAACTGGTCCGCCGTACTAGGATCGTTCATAGGCGCTCGACCATACTAGGCTCTGTATCTCGGTCATGATGGGCTCGCTCATAGGCGCTCGGCCATAGTAGGCTCTGTATATAACTTACCATCTGATCTGAGGTTGCCCAATAGGGGCCTGCCAATCGATTAAGATTCAGAATATGGCCTCATCGGCCTAAGTTGAGAGTTAACCCTCCAGGGTTCACAATTATAGAGTGGTACGCTCGGGCTGAGTATGGCACCGAGTGCCAACCACGCCTCTTTAGGTTTGGGGCGTGACTAGTTTGTCTCATGCATCTTCAGTTGTCTAGACGTGTAGCCAATCACCCTACTGTCCTGCATTAATACCACACCGAGACCAATAAGCGACGCATCATACTACACAGTATAAGACCCTGAACCTGTAGGCAATACCAACAATGGGGCAGTAGTCAAAGCAGTCTTGAGCTTTTGAAAGCTCTCCTCACACTTCTCGGTCCACCTGATCGGAGCACACCTCTGGGTTAATCTGGTCATAGGTGCTGCAATAGATGTGAAATCCTCTACAAATCGACAGCAACACCCCGCCAAACCAAAAAAAACCCCGGATCTCCGTAGCTGAAGATAATCTAGGCCAACTCTGCACTGTTTCAATCTTTTTCGGATCTACCTTTATCCCCTCACTCGACACTACATGGCTCAAAAATGCTACCGAATCAAGCCAGAATTCACACTTTGAAAATTTTTCATATAACTTTTTTTCTTTTATGGTCTGGAACATGATCCTCAAATAAAGATCATGATCCTCCTGACTCCAAGAGTACACTAGAATATCGTCAATAAACACAATGACGAATGAGTCAAGATAGGGCTGAAATACAATGTTCATCAAGTGCATGAATGCTGCTTGGGCATTTGTCAGTCCAAATGACATCAAACGGAACTTGCAATGACCATACCGAGTCTTAAAGGTAGTCTTCGGGATATCTGGCTCCCAACTCTTCAACTAATGATAGTATGAATGCAAGTTAATCTTGGAGAATACTCTGGCACCTTGTAACTGATTAAATAGGTCATTAATGTGTGGTAATGGATACATGTTCTTCACTATAACCTTGTTCAACTGGCGATAATCAATACACATGCACATAGAACCATCCTTCTTCTTTATAAACAAGACTATAGCACCCCAAGGCGACACACTGGGCCGAATGAAGCAATACAAAAATAGAAATGGAATAGATATGCACATAGAACCATCCTTCTTCTTCACTATAATTCTTGCAACTGTTCCTTTAATTCTTTCAACTCTATTGGGGTCATATGATAGGGTGGAATAGAAATGGACTGAGTGCACGGTAACAAATCAATACAAAAATCGACATCCCTGTCGAGAGGCATGCCCGGAAGATCCACCGAAAATACATCCGGATAATCCCTCACTATCGGAACTGACTCCATATTAAGAGTATCAACACTGACATCTCTTACGAAGGCTAGATAAGCATTACACCCCTTCTCAACCGTACACTAAGCCTTTAGAAATGAGATAACTCTGCTAAGAACATAATCTAAAGCACCTCTCCACTCTACCCGTGGCAATCCTAGAATCACCAGCATCACGGTCTTGGCATGACAATCGAGAACATCATAATAGGGAAACAACCAATCCATGCCCAAAATAATATCAAATATACTATACTGAGCAACAATAGATCGACTTTGGTATCAAAACCACCAAGAACAATTAAACATGGTCGATACACACGGTCAACAACAATAGAATCTCCCATTGTTTTCATTCACTCTCCTGTTAGAACACTTTTATAGTTCCAGATTTGGTAGATTGTGTTCATCTGTTGAAGCCATCTTAGTCATAATGTTGGTGAATATTAGAATCTCAGTAGTACTCCGTTTGAATGGAAAATCATCTTCCTTAAAACTAACATCCCTGCTGACAAAAGACATTTGTTATTGAGATCATATAAAGTATAACCTTTTTTGTACCTTTGACTATCCCATCAGTACAACAGTCCTTGTCCTTGGTTGCAGTTTATCAGTTTTAGCAAGGTTCTTGGCATAACATAGGCATCCTATTATATTTTAGGTGATTGAGTGAAGGTTTCCTATCATACAACTTTTTATACGGAGATGCTTTAATCACATATGAAGGCAATCTATTAATCAAATACACATCAGTTTGAATACAATGTCTCCAAAGTTTTACAGGAATATTTGCCTGAAACCTGACTACTCTTGTTATTTCTAGCATGTATCTATGTTTTCTTTCGACTATGCCATTTTGCTGAGGTGTATAGGCACAGGACCTTTGATGTATTATACCTAATTGTTTGAATATATTATTATATACATCATTTAAGAACTCAGTACCATTGTCAAATCTAATAACTTTAACCACGACATTAAACTAGGTTTGAACATATTTTAGGAAGAATGGAATAAAAGTACTGGCATCTAGTTTTTGTTTTAACAAATAGACCCAT
Organism: Nicotiana tabacum; assembly: GCF_000715075.1. Lineage (NCBI taxonomy): Eukaryota > Viridiplantae > Streptophyta > Magnoliopsida > Solanales > Solanaceae > Nicotiana > Nicotiana tabacum. Next base: position 129,671,974 of record NC_134095.1, read on the forward strand.
GTCATTCTAGTAAAATCATCTACTATGGTTAGAAAATATTTGTTTCCATCAAAGGTTTGAACTTTGTAAGGTCTCAATACATCCATATAAACAAGATCAAATTTACCAGAACTTTTACTTGAGCTAGTAGGCAAAGGTAGTCTATATTGTTTAGCACATGGACATATACTACACTTCTCAATAGTTTTTGCTATAGCCTAATTTTTAGCATGCAGTATTTTATTTAAGGTAGTACTAGATACACTGCCAAATCTCATATGCCACAATTTTATTTTATCTTCAGTAATAGCAGTAACTTGATGCACTTTTAGACTGGGTTTTCCAAGTTTTCCTATAGACTTGTTTAATAGCAAGTACAGGCCTTCACTCTCCTTATCAATCTTATTCACATTGCCACTGCAAAGATCCTGAAACACACAAAAGTTAGGATAAAGGGAAACTACACAATTTAATTGTTTTGTTGCATATGAGACTGACATAAGGTTATATTTGAACTTGAGGCAGTAGAAATACATTAGTTAAAGTACTGTTATCAGAAATTGTGCTAGAGCCAATATATGTTATTTGTGATACATCACCATTCGGTAATTGCACATTTTTTGAATTTGTACTTTTTAATAGAGATGCTTTGTTTAGCATGCTTATATCAAATACCAAATGGTTTGTGGCACCAGTGTCAATAATCAAGGCTCTAAGGATTTTTATCACTAGCATTTCCTTACTGCTGCTAATACCTGCGTGCTACATTGGCTAAGGAAGCAGTATGGGAATTTGTACTTTTGCTGCTGACATTGATTGAGTAGTTGTACAATTTGTTCATATTGAGACTAAGTGAATGCACATGCTCTAGTCTGAATTATCTGTCTTGGGAGCTGATTCATTTGAGCCATTTGTTCAGGTGAGCCTATATAGTGTACTATGTTGGCTTTATTGTTCCTTTGATTATCAAGCTGTGTCAACTCATCACTAGCTTCTTCTGAGAACACATTGTAAGCAGCAGATGAACCACATGGTCCACCCTTTCTTTTGTATTTGTATTCTAGAGGATATCCTTTCAGTTTATAACAATTTTCTCTGATGTGATTTCTCATCTTGTAGTGATCACAATATAAGTTATTGGGTTTTTCTGAACTTCTGACCTTGATATCCTGTCTTAGAGTACATAGCAGTAGGATCAAGAGTAGACATAGTACCCAATAGACCAACTGAGCTGGAGATTGTTCCCATAGCCTTTTGTGACTTATCACTAACTATCATAGCATAGGCTTGGTTTACTGAGGGTAGTGGTGTCATCAGAAGTATCTGACTCCTAGCTTGTAGATAGTTATCATTCAGCCCCATTAGAAACTAATATAATTTTTGTCTTTGAAGATAGGCTACAAACTCCCTTGACTTATCACATTTACAGCCTGGTAGTGGCACTAGTGCCTCTAATTCAACCCAAAGCTCTTTCATCTTTGTGAAGTAAGTTGCCACAGATGTTGTTCCTTGAGTTAGTTTTACAATTTCTTGATGTATACTAAATGATCTTGATCCATCCACCTTATTGAATCTTTCTTTCAGATCTTCCCAAACATCTTGAGCACTATCTGCTGATCATAGGCTAAAACCTCATATTTTAGTCGTTGTAACAACACTTTAGTTATTGCATTTTATAAAGGTTTAAGCTTAAATAATAATGAGTTGTACTAAATTCATGCTTTATGCCTTGCAGAAAGAGATTCCGACTTAAGAATTAAATTTGGGATAAATTTGATTAATTTGGGGCTTTGAAGTCTCAGTAAAAGCTAAATAATGTCGGGATCGTGTTCGAGGGTCACATAACAAGCCCGGATAGAAAAACAAAAGAAAAAATGAAGCAGCGCAAAAAAATACACTGTCGCGCTGCATGGGACGCCGCGGTAGTGCAATTCCAGCAAATCTGCTTTGTTAAATTATATTCTGCCTCTGTCCAATCCATGTACGCGATGTACGGGGCGTCGCACGGGGTGCCGCGGACGTGTAAAAATCACAAAACTATTCTATTTTGGTCTTAAAAGGGCGTAATTATCAAAACCCATTCTTACACGATTAAAAAGGGAAAAGCAGCAATTATTGACGGACCAGACCTGATCTTAGAGAGAAAAAGAAGAGGAGATTCATCTTCAAAGATCACAAATCAAGAGGAACAACACTTTGGAGAAAGGATTAAAAGAGTTTTTCTAAACTTTCTTCTAGTATCTATTTATTTGATGTTTAAGAATTATATTGTTGATGTTTGTATGAATATGAGTGGCTAAAAAGCCAAATATTCTGGGGTCATAGGTGTTAGATGATTATGTTGTTTGAAGCTTAAATTGATGATCTTGAATTTATCATTATGGGTTGTTTATTTGATTCTGTTGTTAATTATTTTACTGTGTAGCTAACAGTGAAATACTATTTATGAATCTTGAGTTAAACTTGAAAAAAGAAATTCTTGATTGCATATAGAATCAAATAGAACAAGATCTTGATCCTGGGCATGGGGTGAAAGATTAGCGATTAAGATAGAAATATACTTAATTGTCTTGTTTGGTTGAAAAATAAGAATTGTAAATGCATTTGAGTTAATATTAATGTCATAGAAATATAGGTATTAATTTAACTTAAATAGGCGCATAAGAATTCGACATATTCTTATGGGTATTATTAACCCTATAATTAATAACCTAGATAATTCAATAAATCATTCCTAAGCTAAAAGCGTAGCATGATCTCTAGCAAGCCCATGACCCTGGAATATCTCTTTTATTAATTGTTAAAAGAAAATTGAATAAATGGCGTAGTAACTTTGCGTTGTATTATTGTTTGATTACTAGTTAAATTGTAAATTTGTTATTTATGCATTTTGTGATGAATTAGCTTGAATTGATAATTGTTTGATTTTGCATTAGTCGATAAGTTGATCATAATTCCTCGTGGGGAACGATACTTTACTTATTACTATATTACTTGAAGATCGCGTACACTTGCGTGAGTGTTTTGGTCGCAACAAGTTTTTGGGGCCGTTGCTGGGGAATTAGAAATTAGCATCTTGACACAGGTCACTTTGACCTTAAACAGTACATGGTACAGCTGATTCAGTCCACTGGGCAATATGTAGGTCTATCTCATGAAGACCCGCAGTGGCACATTCAAAATTTTTTAGAAATCATGGATACTTACAACTATCCAAATGTTTCCAAGGACTATGTCAGGCTGACCTTGTTTCCTTTTTCATTGTTGGGGGAAGCTAAAGAATGGTTGCAGAAGGAGCCTGCTAATTCAATCCATACTTGGGATGATTTAGCAAAGAAATTCTTAATCAAGTTTTTCCCCACTAAAAAGACAAAGTCTTTGCGGAGCCAGATTCTTGGGTTTCAACAACGGGATGGTGAGACTCTTCGCAAAGCTTGGGAAAGATACAAGAAACTACTCCGAGACTGTCCACATCATTGTCAGACTGATGAAGTATTGGGACATACTTTTGTTGATGGATTAGATGAGACTTCAAAGATGAATCTTGATTCAGTTTGTGGAGGTAGTTGCATGGCGAGACCATATAGTGAAATACAACTTCTGCCAAACAACTTTACCGCTAATGATCATAATTGGCAAGGTGAGCGAGAACCAAGGAGAGCAATGAAATAGAAAGTAGCAGTGGTACTTGAACTTGATGACTTTTCCACCATGAGAGCAAATCAAATGAATAGAATGACAATGAACCAGACACAACAAATGCAACATGTTCAACAAATGTCGATTTGTTGTGAAATGTGTGGTGACAATCACACGAGTGACATGTGCCCCACAAATCCTGAATCTATTTATTATGTGGGGCAACAAAGTAGAGGTCCAATGAACCAACAGGCACAATATGGTAACACTTACAATCCAAATTGGAAGAATCATCCTAATTTCTCTTGGGGTGGAAATCAATCAAATCAGAATCAATATAAACCTCAAGGAAATTTTAATCAACCTCAAAGGCCACCCCGGCAGGTAGAAGAAAGTACAAATGATTTGTTGAAGAAATTGTTACATGACAATCAACAACTTAGAACTAACTTCAGAAATCTTGAAAGACAAATGGGACAGCTAGCTGAAAATCAAAATGCTAGGCCTGCAAGTGCTCTTCCAAGTGATACAGAGAAAAATTCCGCAAGTTAGTGCAATTACACTTAGAACTGAAAGGGAATTAGAAGAAGTTCCAAAGAAGAGAAAAGACAAGCTTATACCTGAGGGTGAATTGATTCCCAAAGCAACACAGGAAGCAAATAAAGATGATACAGTTTCAGCGCCCGTGAATGTTCCAAGGCCACCACCACCTTTTCCACAAAGATTGCAGAAAAAGAATGATGACCACATGTTCAACAAATTTCTCTCTATGTTGAGTCAGATTCAATTGAATATTCCGTTGGTAGATGTGATTCGTGAAATTCCAAAGTATGCCAAGTACATAAAAGATATTGTGGCTAACAAAAGGAGATTGACTGAATTTGAAACAGTTGCACTTACTGAGGAGTGCACTTCAAGGGTCCAAAATAAGCTTCCTCAAAAGCTTAAGGATCCTGACAGCTTTACTATCCCTGTGAGAATAGGTAATATTGATGTAGGCCATGCACTTTGTGATTTGGGAGCGAGCATAAATTTGATGCCATTGTCTTTGCACAAACAATTGGGTTTGGGAGCTCCAAAACCCACCACGGTGATGTTGCAACTAGCAGACAGGTCCGTAGCTTACCCAAAAGGGGTGATTGAAGATGTGCTGCTGAAAATTGGGAAATTTATTTTCCCCGCTGATTTCATTATCTTGGATTTTGAAACCGATGAAAAATTTCATATTATATTGGGAAGACCTCTCTTGGCTATAGGTGATGCTATAATTAAAGTAAGAGAAAGAAAAATGATCATAAGAGTTGACAATGAGGAAGCTATTTTTAATGTATACAAAGCAATTCAACTTCCTCGCCATTATGAAGAGTTGTCTATGATATCTGTCATGGAGATGGATGAGAAACTTATTGCCCCAAGCGTATATTTGAAGGATTCTTTATAGAAAGCAATCGTGTTGTTTGAGAGTTTGGAGATTAATGATGAGGTTGAAGAGATGAAGCATATTTTGAATGCATCATGTGAATATATGAAATGTTTAAATCCCTTTGAACCTTTGAACAGGCCAAATGGTCCTCCTCCGAAGCCATCAATTGAAGAAGCTCCAAAATTGGAACTGAAGCCTTTACCTTCTCACCTTCATTATACTTATTTGGGTAGTTCTGATACGTTACCTATTATTATTTCTTCTGACTTGTCTGAATTGCAGGAAGAAAAATTGCTGAGAGTACTACGTGAGCATAAAAGAGCAATTGGGTGGACAATGTCTAACATAAGAGGTATTAGTCCAGCTTTTTGCATGCATAAAATTCTCATGGAGGAAGGACACAAGCCGAGCATAGAACAACAACGCCACCTAAATCCCAACATGAAAGAGGTGGTAAGAAAAGAAGTGATTAAATGGCTTGATGCAGGTATTGTATTTCCAATCTCTGATAGCAAATGTTATAAAAATCATTATCAGCTAACACAGTTAAATTGCTAAATTACCCTAATAAGAGTTTAAGAAAACGAGTTAAATATGCGGAAATTCAGATGATAATACTACTACATAGCCCATACAGATCTGGTGTCACAAGTCTCGAGCCTCTGGTACAAGTTTAATAGCCTAATACATAATCAGTCTAGGAAATGCGAATAAAATGAAGGATAGAAGGGAGAGATCCGGGCTGCAGACGCCATGCAGCTACCTCGATGCTCCCGGATATTAACCGATCGACTGAAAATCCTCACTCCGCCTATGGAACACCTGGATCTGCACGCAAGGTGCAGGGAGTAATGTGAGTAATCCGACCCAGCGAGTAATAAGCATAAATAATGACTGAGGATAAGAAGTCACAGAAAAATACAGAGTAATCTATAATGCGGCAGTTTAAACAAGTAATATGAAAGCAGTAAACCAATGGAAACGAAATATAGTAATGCTACAACAAATAAGCGGTTAAGTGACAAACATATAAAGAAAATCAACACATAGAACGGTACCCTATAGTACCCACTGCGGGGTGCAGCCCGATCCATATATTTCGTCGACGGCACTCACTGGGGGTGTGCAAACTCTGGGAGGGGCCCCTTACGGCCCAAGCGCAATATCAAGCCATCTCGTGGCATCAAATCTAGGCCCTCGGCCTCATATCAATATCAGTATAACACTGCTGCGGCGCGCAACCCGATCCCATAGTATCCTCACATCTGGCCCTTGGCCGTACTTAGTCCATAAATCATATAAGCCCCTCGGGCATTAGTAAAACAGTAGTTCTCAGCCCAAAACATCATTTAATATATCATTTTAGTTTCAAAACCGAGTAAAAGTGGCTCAGTTGTAAAACAGTGGAAAACGATACTACTGAGTTCAAGTAGTAAGTCAAACAGTGAGGAAACGGTGATAAAAACTCCTCGGAGGGTTCAAATAGTTGGCACGAAGCCCAAATATGGCAATCGGTCCAAATAATGATGATAACAAATAAGCTTCAATCAAATACGCGGTAAGAGCATCACTCGGGATGGACCAAGTCACAATCCCCAAAAATAAATGACTCCACGCTCATCGTCAAACGTGTGTCTCACCTCAATATAGCACTAAGATGTGCCAATTTGGGGTTTCAAACCCTCAGGACACCCGTTACATTCATTACTCACCTCGAACCTACAAAAACTCTAGCTCGCTACGCCTTTGCCCCTCAAATCAGCCTCCTCGCGCATCGAATCTGACCAAAACTAGAACAAATACGTCATAATATGCTAAGGGAACATAAGCCAAGCAAAAACAATCAAATATCAAAAAATCCTGAAATTAGCAAAACCCGAGCCCCGAGACCACTTCTCGAAACTCAGAAATTTTCACATCAACGGGTTCCTTATCCTTCCACGAGTCCATACATGTCAAGAGTTCTCAAATCCGACCTCAAATGGCTCTTCAAATCCCAATTTAAAATCTCAACATCCCAAGCCCTAGTTCTTCCATTTTTAGCTAAATTTCCATGAATTTCTAGGTTAATTTCACAATAGAATCACGTTTTATGCTCATAAATCTTACCTCCAATCACTTCTCCTCGAATCCCTCTTCAATTTCCCTCAAAGAGCTCTCAAAATACTCAGCTATGGTGGAAAAATGGCTCAAAATCGCGGATGAAATGTTTAATAAACTCACTGCCTAATTCTGGATTTCCTTCATCGCGATCGAGAAGCACTAAATTCCGGCTTCTCAAAATAACACTATGCGAATGCGATGATTTAACTTCCCAGAGCTACGTGAACGCGACCCCACATATGTGAACGTGAAGTGCAATTGCCCTGGGACCTGATTCCTTATACGCGAACGCGAACTCTCTCCTGCGAATGCGAAGCACAAACTCAGGCCCACCCAAATTCCTTCTACGTGATCGCGAGGGCCCTCACGCGATCGCGAGGGCCCTCACGCGATCGCGAAGGCCAAAAATCCTCTGCAACTGCTGTTCAAATTCTGCAACCTCTCAACATAGAAATTGGTCCGATTGACCATCCGAAACTCACCCGAGGCCCCCGGGACCTCAACCAAAAGCACCAACACATCCTAAAACCTCATTCAAACTTGTTCCAATCATCAAAACACCAAAAACAACACCAAAACCACCAATTCACATCGAATTCAAGCCTAAGTTTTCTAAAAACTTCCGAAACACGCTTTTGATAAAAAACCCAACCAAAAAACATCCAAATGACCTGAAATTTGCACACACATCCCAAATGGCCTAACAAAGCTACAAAAACTCTCGAAATTCCATTTCAACCCCCGGATCAAAATCTCACCTATCAACCGGAAATCGCCAAAATACTAACTTCGCCAATTCAAGCCTAATTCTACACCGGACCTCCAAAACCACTTTCGATCACACTCCTAAGTCCCAAATCACCTCCCGAAGCATACCGAACCATCAAAACTCACATCCGAGTCCTTTATCTCATAAGTCAATATCCGGTTGACATTTCCAACTTAAACCTTCTTCAAAGAGACTAAGTGTTTCATTTCTTACCAAAACCACACCAACCGCAAACCAATTAACTCGACCACATAAAACACGGATAACGAAGCATAAAGAAGTAGAAATGGGGGAAACGGAGCGGTAACTCATGAGACGACTGACCGAGTCGTCACATCCTCCCCAACTTAAACAAACGTTTGTCGTCGAACGAGTCAAGAAACATACCTGAAGCCTCAAATAGGTGAGGATATCTGCTCCGCATCTCCCACTCGGTCTCCTATGTAGCCTCCTCCACGGGCCGACCTCTCCACTGCACTTTTACTGAAGCTATATCTTTTGACCTCAACTTCCGAACCTGGCGACCCAAAATAGCTACTGGCTCCACATCAAAGGTCAAATCATCATCCAACTAAACCGTGTTGAAGTCCAAAACATGAGACGGATCTCCAACATACTTCCGGAGCATAGAAACATGAAATACCGGATGCACGCTAGACAAGCTGGGTGGCAGAGCAAGCATATAAGCCCCTTCCCCAATCCCCCGAAGTACTTCAAAAGGTCCAATGAACCGCGGACTCAACTTTCCTTTCTTTCCAAATCTTATAACACCCTTCATGGGCGAAACCTTTAGCAAGACCTTCTCACCAATCATGTAGGATACATCTCGAACCTTTTAGTCCGCATAACTCTTCTGATGCGACTGCGCTGTACGAAGTCTCTCCTGAATCACCTTCACCTTTTCTAAGGCATCCTGAACCAAATCTATCCCCAATAGCCTAGCCTCGTCGGGCTCGAACCAACCAACTGGAGATCTACACTGCCTCCCATACAAAGCCTCATATGGAGTCATCTGAATACTCGACTGGTAGTTGTTGTTGTAGGCAAACTCTACAAGCGGAAAAAACTCATCCCATGAACCTCCAAAATCAATAACACAAGCACACAACATGTCCTCCAATATCTGAATAGTACACTCGGACTGTCCGTCCATCTAAGGATGAAATGATGTGCTCAACTCCACCTGAGTACCCAACTCTCTCTGCACGGCTCTCTAAAACTGCGAAGTAAACTAAGTACCTCTATATGAGATGATGGAAACTGGAACACCATTCAACCGAACAATATCCCGGATATAAATCCCTGCCAACCGCTCTGAAGAATAAGTAGTACAGATAGGAACGAAGTGCGCGGACTTGGTCAGCCGATCCATAATCACTCAAATAGCATCAAACTTCTTCAAAGTACGAGGAAGTCCAACCACAAAGTCCATAGTGACCCTCTCCCACTTCTACTCGGGAATAACCATCTGCTGAAGCAAGCCACTTGGTCTCTGATGCTCATATTTCACCTACTGACAATTGAGACACCGAGCTACAAATCCCACAATATCTTTCTTCATTCTTCTCCACCAATAGTGCTACCTCAAATCATGATACATCTTCGCGGCACCCGGATGAATGGAATACCGCGAGCTATAGGCCTCCTCCAGAATTAACTCTCTAAGCCCATCCACATTGGGCACACAGATCCGGCCCTGCATCCTCAACACACCATTATCAACGATGGTCACATCTTTGGTATCATCATGCTGAACCCTGTCCTTAAGGACAAGCAAATGTAGATCATCATATTGGCGCTCTCTGATGCGATCATATGAGGAAGCCCGAGAAACCACACAAGCCAACACCCGACTGAGCTCCGAAATATCTAGTCTCACAAACCGATTGGCCAAGGCCTGAACATCAACTACAAGGGGTCTATCCCCAACTAGAATGTATGCCAAACTCCCCATACTCACTGCCTTTCGGCTCAAAGCATCGGCCACTATATTGGCCTTTCCTGGATGATACAGAATAGTAATATCATAATCCTTAAGCAACTCTAGCCATCTCCGCTACCTTAAATTAAGATCCTTTTGCTTGAACAAATGCTAAAGACTGCGATGATCGATGAATACCTCGTAAGATACGCCATACAAGTAATGCCTCCAAATCTTTAATGCATGAACTATGACAGCCAATTCCAAATCATGAACATGGTAGTTCTTCTCATGGGGCTTCAACTGACGAGAAGCATAAGCAATAACTCTACCCTCATGCATCAATACACAACCAATCCCAACTCTAGAAGCATCACAATACATGGTATATGAACCTGAAGCTGATGGCAAAACCAATATTGGAGCTGTGGTCAAAGCTGTCTTGAGCTTCCGAAAGCTCTCCTCACACTCGTCCGACCATACAAATGGAGCACCCTTCAGAGTCAACTTGGTCAAGGGCGATGCAATGGATGAGAATCCCTGAACAAACCGGCGATAATAGCCTGCCAACCCAAGAAAGCTACGAATCTCTGTGGCTGAGGATGGTCTAGGACAACTCTGAACTGCCTCTATCTTCTTCGGATCAACCTGAATACCCTTGCTGGACACCACGTGTCCCAAGAGAACCACTAAACCGAGCCAAAACTCACACTTGGAGAACTTTGTATAAAGCTTCTCCTCATTCAATCTCTGCAATACAACTCGCAAATGCTCTGCGTGCTCCTCCTAACTACGCGAGTACACCAGAATATCATCAATGAATACAATAACAAATGAATCCAGATAAGGTCGAAATACATTGTTCATCAAATGCATGAACGCTGCTGGGGCATTGGTCAGCCCAAAAGACATGACAAAAAACTCATAGTGACCATATCTAGTCCTGAAAGCAGTCTTAAGAATATTTGAATCCCTAATCTTCAACTGGTGATAGCCCGAATGAAGATCAATCTTAGATAACACCCTCGCTCCCTGAAGCTGGTCAAATAAATCATCAATGCGAGGCAAAGGATACTTGTTCTTAATTGTTACCTTGTTCAATTGCCAGTAATCAATACACATTCTCATTGTGCCATCCTTCTTCCTCACAAACAGAACTGGCGCACCCCACGGTGACACACTAGGCTGAATGAACCCCTTATCTAGGAGTTCCTCAAGCTTCTCCTTCAATTCTTTCAACTCTACTGGTTCCATACGATACGGCAGAATAGAAATGGGCTGAGTGCCCGGCACCAGGTCAATACCAAAATTAATATCCTAGTCCGGTGGCATGCCCGACAGGTCTGCAGGAAAAATATTGGAAAAGTCCCTTACAACTGGAACAGAATCAATGCTAGGAGTCTCAGCTCCAACATCCCTCACAAACGCTAGATATGACAGACAACCCTTCCCAACCATACACTGGGCCTTCAAGAAAGAGATCACTCTACTAGGAACATAATCAGTCACGCCACGCCACTCGATCCGCGGTACACCCAGCATAGCCAAAGTGACTGTCTTAGCATGACAGTCTAGAATAGCATGACACGGAGATAACCAATCCATGCCCAAAATGACATCAAAATCCACCATGATCAATATCAATATATCCACTCGGGTTTCCAAACCCCTAATAGTCACCATACGTGACCGGTACACACAGTCTACAATAACAGTATCACCCACCGGGATAGATACATGAACAGGTAAAGCAAGAAACTCAGGGGGCGTACCCAAATAATGAGCAAAATATGAGGACACATAAGAATAGGTGGAACCGAGATCAAATAATACAGAGGCATCCTTGTGGCAGACTGAAACAATACCTGTAATTACAGCGTCTGAAGCAATAACATTTGTCCTACTTGGAATAGCATAGAAACGAGCCTGGACACCGCCTGATCGGCCTTCTCCTCTAGGGCGACCCCTGGCTGCCTGACCTCCACCCTCAGCTGGCTGGGCGGGTGGTGAAGTAATTGGAGCAGAAGTCGAGGGCTGACCCCTCTGTTGAAACTGAGTATCATGAAGTCGAGGGCACTGCCTCCTCATATGTCCAAACTCTCTACACTCATAACAACTACCCCGTGCTGGAGATGGGGACTGAAGGGAACCCCTCGCACCGGAGTGACTTACAGATGCACTCGGTAGAGAAGAACCCTGAGCTTATGGGGCACGAGAGGAACTATGAGCTGGGAGGGCGCTAAATGAAGGCTGGCCCTGGTGAGACCCATGATGACCACGACCTGAAGATGCCCCACGATACTCTGGACGGGCTGACTGAGCAGGCCTAAAAGAACGACCTCTACCATGCTGGAACGGGCCCCTCGAAGGAGCACCACTGTGACTGCCCGATCCTTGGGGCCTCTTGGCCTCCCTCTCCTCTCACTCCCGACGGCGAACCATCTCAATCTCACAAGCGATATCAACCAACTCCTCAAACGTAGCACCCAATACTCTCTCTCTAGTCATCAGAATACGGAGATGGTAGTTAAAGCCATCCACAAATCTCCTGATCCTCTCACGATCTAACGGAATCATCCAAATGGCATGACGAGCCAACTCAGAAAATCTCATCTCATACTAGGTCACAGTCATATCCCCATGCGTCAACCACTCAAACTACTTACGCAACTCCTCTCTACGGGACTACGGTACATACTTCTCCAAGAAGAGAGCGGAGAACTGCTGCCAAGAAAGGGTTGTTGCACCGACAGGCCTACGCCTCTCAAATTCCTCCCACCAAGTAAAGGCATCCCCCGAGAAATGAAAGGTGGTAAATGCCACACCACTAGACTCAAGAATCCTTGCTGTAAAGAGCATCTGCTAGCACTTGTCAAGAAAACCCTAGGCATCCTCGCCCTCAGCACTACTGAACGACGGAGGCTGGAGCCTACCAAACCTCTTAAGACGACACTGCTCATCATCCGGCATGGCTGGTACTACGAACTCCTGAACTGGCGCAATCGGTTGAGCTGGAGGTGCCCTCGACATCTGTAGTCCCTGCACTACCTGCTCAGGTGTGCGAGCAACGAAGGTCTGATTGCCTCCCCCGGCCTGTGAAGTAGCTGCTGCGGTAGTGGCTGAAACTGCCTGAGCCAGACCAATTCTATGCCAAGGCCTTCTGAAGACCCGAAACCACGATAGGCACAACTGGTGCCTGAACTGGTGCTGTTGGAGCATCCATAGCGGGAGCCTGATCAGGAGCCGGGGCAGCCGATGCATCAACAGGTGCTGCCCTCGCTGCTCTGCCTCTGCCACGTCCACGACCGCGTCCACGGCCTCTGGTGGCCTCAGTGGGTGGCACTGGTGGTCGTCCACCTCGTCCGGTAGCTCGCGTCCTCACCATCTGTGAGAGAATAGAATAACAGAAGTTTAGTTCTCGGATCAACAAAGTTGCACGACAAGAATTTCAAGAATGTGAAGTTTTTCCTAAAGGTTCTGCAGCCCCTTGAGAATAAATACAGACGTCTCCGTACCGATCCGCAAGACTCTACTAAACCGGCTCATACTTGTGAGACCTATGTAACCTAGGCTCTGATACCAACTTGTCACGACCCTAACCCCGGTCGTGATGGCGCCCAACACACTGCTAGGCAAGCCTGAACAACTAACAACCTCAATCCGTTTTCTTATAAAAATCATTATCAGCTAACACAGTTAAATTGCTAAATTACCCTAATAAGAGTTTAAGACAACAAGTTAAATATGCGGAAATTCAGATGATAATACTACTACATAGCCTATACAGATTTGGTGTCACAAGTCTCGAGCCTCTAGTACAAGTTTAACAGCCTAATACATAATCAGTCTAGGAAATGCGGATAAAAGGAAAGGATAGAAGGGAGAGATCCGGGCTGCGGATGCCGTGCAGCTACCTTGATGCTCACGGATATGAACTGATCGATTGAAAATCCTCACTCAGCCTCTAGAACACCTGGATCTACACGCAAGGTGCAGGGAGTAATCGGATTACTCTGACCCGGTGAGTAATAAGCATAAATAATGACTAAGGATAAGAAGTCACGGAAAAACACAGAGTATTCTATAATGCAGTCGTTTAAACAAATAATATGAAAGCAGTAAACCAATGGAAATGAAATATGGTAATGCTACAACAAATAAGCGGTTAAGTGACAAGCATATAAAGAAAATCAACACATAGAACGGTACCCTATAGTACCCGCTGCGGCATGCAGCCCGATCCATATATTTCATCGACGGTGCTCACTGGGGGTGTGCAGACTCCGGGAGGGGCCCCTTACGGCCCAAGCGCAATATCAAGCCATCTTGTGGCATCAAATCTAGGCCCTCGGCCTCATATCAATATCAGTATAACACTGCTATGGTGCGCAGCCCGATCCTATAGTATCCTCACATCTGGCCATTGGCAATACTCAATCCAGAAATCATATAAGCCCCTCGGGTATTAGTAAACTAGTAGTTCTCAGCCTAAAACATCATTTATTATATCATTTTAGTTTCAAAACTGAGTAAAAGTGGCTCAGTTGTAAAACAGTGGAAAACGGTACGACTGAGTTCAAGTAGTAAGCCAAACAGTGAGGAAAATAGTGATAAAACTCCCCGGAGGGTTCAAATAGTTGGCACGAAGCCCAAATATGGCAATCAGTCCAAATAATGATGATAACAAATAAGCTTCAATCAAATACGCGGTAAGAGCATCACTCGGGATGGACCAAGTCACAATCCTCAATAGTAAACGACCCCATGCTCATCGTCAAGCGCGTGTCTCACCTCAATATAGCACTACGATATGCAAATCCGGGGTTTTAAACCCTCAGGACACCATTTACATTCATTACTCACCTTGAACCATCAAAAATGCTAGCTCGCTAAGCCTTTGCCCCTCAAATCGGCCTTCTCGCGTCTCGAATCTGACCAAAACCAGAACGAATACATCGCAATATGCTAAGGGAACATAAGCCAAGTGAAAACAATCGAAAAATATCAAAAAATCCTGAAATTAGCAAAACCCGAGCCCCATGCCCACTTCTCGAAACTCAAAAATTTTTGCATCAACGGGTTCCTTATCCTTCCACGAGTCCATACATGTCAAGAGTTCTCAAATCCGACCTCAAATGGCCCTTCAAATCCTAATTTAAAATCTCAACATCCCAAGCCCTAGTTCTTCCATTTTTAGCTAAATTTCCATGAATTTCTAGGTTAATTTCACAATAGAATCACGTTTTATGCTCATAAATCTTACCTCCAATCACTTCTCCTCGAATCCCTCTTCAATTTCCCTAAAAGAGCTCTCAAAATACTCAGCTATGGTGGAAAATGGCTCAAAATCGCGGATGAAATGTTTAATAAATTCACTGCCCAGTTCTGGATTTCCTTCATCGCGATCGCGACCAAGGTCTCGCGATCACGAAGCACTAAATTCCGGCTTCTCAAAATAACACTATGTGAACGCGATGATGCTTCTGTGAACGCGATGCTTTAACTTCCCTGAGCTACGCGAATGCGACCCCACATACGCGAACACGAAGAGCAATTGCCCTGGGACCTGATTCCTTATACGCGCACGAGAACTCTCTCATGCGAATGCGAAGCACAAGCTTCTCACTCTCCGCGAACGCAATCCCTCAGACGCGAACGCGAAGCACAAACTCAGTCCCACCCAAATTCCTTCTACGCTATCGCGAGGGCCCTCACGCGATCGCAAAGGCCAAAAATCCTCTGCAACTGCTGCTCAAATTCTGCAACCTCTCAACATAGAAATTGGTCCGATTGACCATCCGAAACTCACCCGATCCGAAAAGCACCAACACATCCTAAAACCTCATTCAAACTTGTTCCAATCATCAAAACACCACAAACAACACCAAAACCATCAATTCACATCGAATTCAAGCCTAAGTTTTCTAAAAACTTCCGAAACATGCTTTTGATCAAAAACCCAACCAAACCACATCCAAATAACTTGAAATTATTCACACACATCTCAAATGACATAACGAAGCTACAACAACTCTCGGAATTCCATTCTGACCCCCGAATAAAAATCTCACCTATCAACTGGAAATCGCCAAAATACTAACTTCGCCAATTCAAGCCTAATTCTACACCGGACCTCCAAAACCACTTCCCATCACACTCTAAGTCACAATCACCTCCCAAAGCTAACCGAACCATCGAAACTCACATCCGAGTCCTCTAACTCATAAGTCAACATCCGGTTGACTTTTCCAACTTAAACCTTCTTAAAAGAGACTAAGTGTCTCATTTCTTACCAAGACCACACCAATCGCAAACTAATCAACTCGACCACATAAAACACGGATAACGAAACATAAAGAAGTATAAATGAGGGAAACGGAGCGGTAACTCTTGAGATGACTGGCCGAATCGTCACATGAAAGAGGTGGTAAGAAAAAAAGTGATTAAATGGCTTGATGGAAGTATTGTATTTCCAATCTCTGATAGCAAATGGGTAAGTCCAGTCCAATGTGTTCCAAAGAAAAGGGTAATGATTGTAGTGACCAATGAAAACAATGATATGATTCCCATTCGAACTGTTACTGGGTGGAGGATTTGTATAGATTATAAAAAATTGAATAATGTCACCTGAAAAGACCATTTTTCTCTCCCCTTTATTGATAAAATGCTTGATAGATTAGCTGGACAGGAATACTACTATTTTTTGGATGGCTACTCGGGATATAATCATATTGTTATAGCCCTAGAGGACCAATAGAAGACCACATTTACATGTCCCTATGGGATATATGCATTTAAAAGAATGTCATTTGGTCTCTGTAATGTACCTACGACTTTTCAAAGGAGTATGATTGCTATTTTTACTAATATGGTTGAAAGATTTGTAGAACTATTTATGGATGATTTTCTGTATTTGGATGTTCTTTTGATGAATGTTTAATGAATCTTGACAAGGTACTTGCTAGGTGTGAAGAAACAAATTTGGTACTGAATTGGAAAAAATGTCATTTCATGGTAAGAGAAGGTATCGCCCTAGAGCACAAAGTGTCCAAGAATGGATTGCAGGAAGATAAAGCAAAGGTGAAAGCAATTGAAAAATTACCTCCACTGACATCAGTTAGAGGAATTTGCAGTTTCTTGGGCCATGCAGGTTTTTATCTTCGTTTCATTAAAGGTTTTTTAAAAATTTCATCTCCTTTGTGCAGGCTTCTTGAGAAAGATACATCCTTCAAGTTTGATGATGCTTGTCTGAAAGCATTTGATGAGCTGAAAAGAAGATTAGTTACTGCACCAACTATCATTGCTCCAGATTGGAAACTTCCATTTGAGTTGATGTGTGACACAAGTGACATAGCCATTGGAGTTGTTTTAGGGCAGCAGAAGGAGAAAATCCTTTACTCCATTCATTATGTGAGCAGAACTCTTAATCCAACACAAATGAATTACACTGTTACTGAAAAAGAGTTGCTTGCAGTAGTATAGGCATTTGATAAGTTCAGGTCATATTAGTGGGAACCAAAGTCATAGTTTACACAGATCACTCAGCTATCAGGTATTTATTTTCAAAGAAAGATGCCAAGCCAAGGTTAATCTGATGTGTTCTTCTTTTGCAGGAATTTGATTTAGAGACTCGAGATCGAAAAGGGATAGAGAATCATGTTGCAGATCACTTGTCCAGGTTGGAAAATCGAGGCCATGTCACTGAAGGAGAATCAATCAAAGGAACATTTCCTGATGAACAGTTACTAGCCATCACTTCGGATGAAACCCCATAGTATGTTAATTATGTGAATTTTATTGCAAGTGGGGTGACTCCACCAGAATTCACAGCTGATCATAGAAGAAAATTTTTACATGACGTGAGATTTTACATGTGGGACGAGCCTTTTCTATACAAGCAATGCGTAGATCAATTGGTAAGAAGGTGTGTCCCTGAGGAGGAGATGAATGCAATATTGCATGACTGTCATGCTTCTCTTTATGTAGGTCACCATGGTGGAGACAGAACTGCACAAAAGGTTTTATAATCAGGTTTTTACTGGCCAAAATTATTTAAAGATGCACATGTTTTTGTTAAAAATTGTGATAGGTGTCAAAGAACAGGTACAATCATGAAGAGGAACGAGATGCCTTTGCAAAATATTTTGGTAGTAAAGCTCTTTGATGTCTAGGGAATTGATTTCATGGGACCATTTCCATACTCTAATGGTCAAAGATACATTTTGGTTGCAGTCGATTATATGTCTAATTGGGTTGAGGCCATTGCTCTTCCTACTAATGATGCAAAGGTAGTGGTAAGTTTCGTAAAGAAGCATATTTTCACACGCTTTGAAACTCCAAGGGTGTTGATAAGTGATGGAGGAAACACTTTTGTAACAAATTGTTGAAAATGTTCTAGCAAAATATGGGGTAAGACACAAGGTTGCTACTGCATACCACCCTCAAACGATGGTCAAGTTGAAGTGTCAAATAGAGAGGTAAAACAGATTTTGGAGAAAACAGTGAGTGCAAATAGGAAGGATTGGTCTGGTAAGTTAGAAGATGTATTGTGGGCTTACCGAACTGCATACAAGACTCCAATAGGTACTTGTCCGTACATGTTAGTTTATGGAAAGACATGTCATTTGCCCGTTGAGCTAGAACACAAAGCTTATTAGGCAATCAAAAAGCTAAATATGGATATGGACTTAGCCGGTGAAAAAAGACTGCTACAACTCAATGAACTTGATGAGTTTCGGTTGCATGCATATGAAAATGCCAAGTTGTATAAAGAAAAGACCAAGAGGTGGCATGACAAGCACATCCAACATCGTGAGTTTGAGCCGGGTCAAGAAGTTCTCTTGTTTAATTCAAGGCTAAAGCTTTTTCTTGGAAAGCTTAAGCCCCGTTGGGCAGGCCCTTTCGTTGTGGTGAGTATGACTCCTTATGGAACAGTTGAATTGCGGGACATAAATTCAAGTGGTACACTCTTGGTGAATGGGCAACGAGTAAAACACTATTAGGGTAGTGATATTAAAGGTCACAAGACCTCGGTAGATTTGGTTTATGTGTGATGAAGTGTTGAGTCGTGTCGCGATGTTAAATTAGGCGCTTGTTGGGAGGCAACCCAATGACTAAAATCACTAACTTTTAATTGTAGTTTAGAAATATTAGATTTTAGATGTTATAATATTTTTAATCTGGTGCAAGCATGAATTTGGCATAAAATCAGTGTACAATGATGTAGGGGAGTAAATTGTGAGCTAAAAATCGAAAAATAGGCTAACTCTGTGAAAAATTGGCCTATCACGTCGCATAGGGCATCGTGCCACACACTGCGCCAGGCAAAATTGCACAGACGACGCAGAATACAAATTTTTCGGAGCAGCTGGGATTTTTGCACTACCGCACCGCGGGGGCCAACGCGGTAGGCATATTTTTATTTTTATTTTAAAAAAAAAGAAGATTTTTTTTAAAAGCCCTTAATATCCGAAAACCCCCTTCCCTTATTCATATTTCCTCTCCCAAACTCTCTGCCTCTCTAAGTATCAACCCCAAAAAGCCCCAAACAATTTCACTTAACAAATCCATCCCCAAATCCTTCTTCTTCTTGCAAGGTAAGTATTCTATTCTCTCTTTTCTTTCAATCTAGTAGTATTTTATGTTGTATTTCTTTCTTATTTTCAATTATATTTGTATAAACCCTAGCAAGAGGAACAACACTTTGGAGCAAGGATTAAAAGAGTTTTTCTAAACTTTCTTCTAGTATCTATTTATTTGATGTTTAAGAATTATATTGTTGATGTTTGTATGAATATGAGTGGCTAAAAAGCCAAATATTCTGGGGTCATGGGTGTTAGATGATTATGTTGTTTGAAGCTTAAAATGATGATCTTGAATTTATCGTTATGGGTTGTTTATTTGATTCTGCTGTTAATTATTTTACTGCATAGCTAACAGTAAAATACTATTTATGAATCTTGAGTTAAACTTGAAAAAGGAAATTCTTGATTGCATATAGAATCAAATAGAACAAGATCTTGATCCCGGGCATCGGGTGAAAGATTAGCGATTAAGATAGAAATATACTTAATTGCCTTGTTTGGTTGAAAAATAGGAATTGTAAATGCATTTGAGTTAATGTTAATGCCATAGAAATATAGGTATTAATTTAACCTGAATAGGCGCATAAGAATTCGACATATTTTTATGGGTATTATTAACCCTATAATCAATAACCCAGATAATTCAATAAATCATTCTTAAGCTAAAAGCGTAGCATGATCTCTAGCAAGCCCATGACCCTGGAATATCTCTTTTATTAATTGTTAAAAGAAAATTGCATATGTGGTGTAGTAACTTTGCGCTGTATTATTGTTTGATTACTAGTTAAGTTGTAAATTGGTTATTTATGCATTTTGTGATGAATTAGCTCGAATTGATAATTGTTTGAGTTTGCATCAGTTGATAAGTTGATCATAATTCTTCGTGAGAACGATACTTTACTTATTACTATATTACTTGAAGATCGCGTAAACTTGCGTGAGTGTTTTGGTCGCAACATCTGCATACACCATTCCCCCTAACAAATTACTAGACATAGTGTTCATTATCCAAGATTGGACTATAGCATTACACCTCTCCCACTGGTACCATAATTCTTCTCTAAAATTTTCTTTCTTTCAAGAGCTATCAACAAATCTCAACTTGTTTCTTCTTAGCATGGCTATTCTCATATATTTGCTCCATAAAGAATAATTCTCTGAACCAGTTAATTGTAAGGAGATAAGAGAAATGCCACTTACATCAGTCGAATGGAGATATAGAGGATGATTATGATCCACGATTGGTATGGCCCCTGGTGCAGATTGAGTTCCATTTGCATCAACTTGAATAACAGATGGTGAAGTACCAGTCATAGTTCCTAGATTCTCAGAATTATTGATTGTTGTATCTTCAAACGATTGCAATTAACCAACAAAGCTTGTTCAATACAAATTGATAGAATACAGATTCTCAGACTTCTTCAAGATTTGAAGAAGGAATTTTGACAGATTTGAATTGACAAGAACAAGAACTTTTGTTTCGCGAAAGTGATTGGATTTTATTGCTCAGATACCATGTAGAAATTCAAATGTACATCATAAGAACAATATGATTAGAAGCAATTAACAAGAAGAAATGAAGATCGCGAATAGAAGAATTCATTAGTTTGAGGAGATGAAGAGAAGGAGAAGAGAATGAGCTAAGAGAAGATTTTTTTCCCATTAATTTAATTCTGTAAATGTATACATGTTTATATAGAGGCAGATCATCTCCTGCTTCTCTAAGAATAAAGTCTCCACAAGTCATAACCATATAACTGACTTGTAACTAACTTAACTAACTTTTAACCAACTGTAACTAACTCCTTGAACCTATGAGCTGAGCTACTAGACTAACTATTTTCCTCCACATTCTTATCATTATATTCAATAGTTTTCTTAGAAAGCAAAGCCACACTTAAGTCTCAATATGTTCCATTGGCTTTTGTCAATATTAAACTTTTTCTTTATTATTCCTTTTCAGCATATAATTAAGACAGCAATATTGACTAGTGCAAGTCAAGAATCTCCAAAGCAAGACGTGTTTACGCATAATATATATTTGGTCCAAGCAAGTTGCATATGGAATAAATTAGTGATAGAATTAGGAAAATCATTTCCAAGAAATTGCATGATTCTAGTATTGAGAATGAGACAAAGATAATGGTCCACCAAACCAAGATATCCTTGTATTTAGGCCATGTTGTAGGTTTAATCTGATTATTCCGATGTCCCACTTCCTTGAAATATAAGCAACTTTAAGCAAGTGCGTTAAAGAAGATTCATCCGTCAATGTGAAAACTGTCCCCTCTTATTAGGAACTGAAATACAAAACAAAATGACGTTGGCTCCTAGAGAATTATTGTTGTGGGGTCAAAGGACGTGAAGCAGTTTCAAGGCAAGTTTATTTTGAAGTTTTTGAGTTTTGTGTGTACACGTTAGAGTTTTGTGGTTACACTTTTCCATCACAATCTTCGTGTATAATTTTCATAAATCACTATAGTTTAGAGCGTAATAATTATAGTTTCTTTAATTATTATTCGTAATTACTGTTCAATTGTTATCGACTCATATCACTTGTATTCAAACACACAACGAATATAGTTTGTGTCACATATATTCATTCGTGCAACGAATACAATACATGTATCAATTGTATTTGTTCGCATAATTGTATTCATTTGTGCAATTAATACAATATGTATCAACTGTAACCAAGGCGAAATACAAGAAGTGTATACAAAGGATATAACTTGTATCGACCGGATATAAGTATGTATACAAATGATATAACCTAATCAATTATATTCGTGTCGACTGTATTCTTCGGCACAATGAATACAATCAAGGCGAAATATAGAAATACAGATTAAAAAATCTTCTTGTTGATAGTCAAACTCAATACCTCAGCTAACTAAGCGGACACTCTTACCAACTGATCTACGAGAGCTTGTTGCTCTATTATTTCAGTTCAAAATAATTAATCTTATTTCATGAATTTGCTATAAAATTCAAATAGAACTGCGAATGTCAAATTTGTTAAAAGTATACATACAAATGATAAATACAATGTATATATTTGACGTATAGTGTAATTTTTCCTTTGTAAATTACTTCATCTTTGCTTTGAAAATTTAATTTGCCTTTCAAACTTTGAACAATGGACATTCTCTCCTAGTATTTTAGTTTGCAATATTTATTTTGCCCTTGTGTTTCCTGTTCTCCCTCAACAAAATATTTTATACTATACATAATATATATTTTTTTACCTATGCGATTTACATGTAATAAAGTCATGTTATAATTTATTATAAATTATAATTTAAGCTCATTAAAATTAACCAAAATGGTCCTTAAAGGATTTGTTACAAAATTATAAAACCCCGAAAGTTAAGGATGTGTTTGGTAAGAAAGAAAATGTTTCCATGGAAAATATTTTCCTAGAAAATGTTTTCTGGGAAAATGAGTGGTTTTATCACTTATTTTCCCTTGTTTAGTTGGTGAGTGGAAAATTATTTTTAGAAAATATTTTCTAGTATTTGGTTAGAGAGGTGGAAAATATTTTTTTATGCTAAGGAAAATATTTTCCCTTCTCTTGATAAGGAAAATGTTTTCTTCCAATTGGAAAAAAAATGAATTCATGAGAAAACTATTTTTCAAAACACGAAAGCCAATCAAACATGGAAAAATTAAAAAATATTTTCCGATATATCCAAACACACCTAAGTTTTCAATTTAATTCGAGTAAATTTTGGACTTCAATGGTGTAATATAAAGCCCAGGTGTGTAGTACTCGAACAAGGTTATCAAGGACGTTAGGATATGTGGACATGCCTAGGGCTAGAAGACCAATCGGAATAAGTTCAACTCAAATAAAAATAAAAGGATTGAAGTTAGAAAGTCTCAGGAGAGAGAGTTTCCAATATCTGGGACGGGAATGTGAGACTCGATACGCAAGTCAATCCCAGGAGAGAGTTTCAGATATTTGGGATCTATAATTCAGAAGGATGGAGAGATTGATGAGGATGTCACACACCGTATTGGAGCAGGGTGGATGAAGTGGAGGCTCGCTTCTGATGTCTTGTGTGATAACAATGTGCCGTTGAGACTTAAGGGTAAGTTCTACAAGGTAGTGGTTAGACCGACTATGTTGTATGGGGCAGAGTGTTGGTCAGTCAAAAACTCTCATGTCCAGCAGATGTAATAGCGGAAATGAGGCTGTTGAGATGGATGTGTGGGCATACTAGGTTTGATAGAATTAGGAATGAAGTTATTCGGGAAAAGGTGGGAGTGGCCCCTGTAGAGGCAAAGATGCGTGAGACAAGGTTGAGATGGTTCAGGCGTGTCAAGAGGAGAAACGCAGATGTCCCTGTCAGGAGATGTGAGAGGTTGGCCTTGGGAGGTGAGATGAGGGATAGAGGTAGGCCAAAGAAGTCTTGGGGAGAGGTGATTAGGCAGGACATGGCGTAGCTTGGGCTAACCGAAGACATGACCCTAGATAGAAGGGTGTGGAGGTTGAAGATTAGGGTAGGAGGTTAGTAGGTAGTTGAGCGTTTCTCTTTGTCTTCTCTAGTTCGGTAGTATTAGTGCTAGTACGATACCCCTTTTTCTTAGTTTTCTATATTCGCATGTCTCGTTCCGTTATTACTTGCCATTAGTAGTTTCGTAGTTTTCTAGCAGTACTTCGTTCATATTCTCGTTTGCTGCCTTGGATTTAGTTTTCTAAATATGTTATCTTGTTATTACTTCTTATCGGTACCCCTTCCATATTCTCTGTTGCCATTTTCGATTTAGTTTTCTAACAATTTGTCTTGCTATTACTTGCTATCAGAGCTTCTTTTACCTTTTTTAGCCGAGGATCTATCGGAAACAGTCTCTCTGCCCTTCCAGGTTAGGGGTAAGATTGTACATCTTACCTGCCCCAAACCCACTTGTGAGATTATACTGGGTTGTTGTTGTTATTGTTGAAGTTAGAAAGTCTTAGGCAATGCTCCAGGTTATGCGCTGAATAAGGAGGGCATTAGGAGATTAAAGGGTCGGGATAATTTGGTACAAAAAATAAGGATAATGTTATAAAATAAAAGCAATGCAGTAAAATGTAAACAAGAAGAGATAGAGAGAATGGAGAACTGTTTTCTTCTTTCACTTTGGTGTAATTTCATGGCCTTTTATAGGCATAAAAAGTAAAGATGATGGACATAAAATAGAAAATATAATCTTTAAGTTATTCACAACATGGGCATCCAATGTAGCATCCAATGTAGTATCCAATGTAGTATCCAAAGTAGTATCCAATGTACAAACTATTCATAACACTCCCCCTTGGATGTCCATGTAAGATAATGTGCCTCATTAAAAACTTACAAAAAAAAATATTATGATGTATATAGTTATTTATAATATGCATTGCTTGCTGCCTTATTAAAAACCTTACCAGGAAAACCCAGTGGGACAAAACCTTGGTTAAGGAAAAGAGTGCAGCGTGTAGTTACTCCCCCTGATGAAAAATCACTTAATGTCTCGAAGACGACGCATTCCAATCTTATATATCAGCTTTTCAAATATTGAGGTTGGTAATGCCTTAGTGAACAGATCAGCCAAATTATCACTTGAACGAACTTGTTGTACATCTATTTCACCATTCTTCTGAAGATCATGAGTGAAAAAGAAGTTCGGTAAAATGTGTTTTGTTCTATCTCCTTCGATATATCCTCCTTTCAATTGAGCTATGCATGCAACATTGTCTTCATACAATATTGTTGGAATATTCTCTTTCGAAGAAAGACCACATGTTTGCTGAATGTGTTGAGTTATGGATCTTAACCAAACGCATTCTCAACTTGCTTCGTGAATGGCTATTATCTCTGCATGATTTGAAGAAGTAGCAACCATAGTTTGTATTGTCGAACGCCATGATATGGTTGTACCTCCACTTGTAAATAAATAGCATGTCTGAGATCGACCTTTGTGTGGATCAGACAAATATCCTGCATCTGCATAACCAATCAATGATTGCTTGGATTCATTTGAATAAAATAAACTCATATCAATGGTCCTTAGAGGTATCTGAATATATGTTTAATACCATTCCAATGTCTTTGTGTTGGCGAAGTACTAAATCTTGCCAATAAGCTTACTGAGAAAGCTATATTTGGTCGGGAATTATTGGAAAGATACATTAATGCACCAATTGCACTAAGATATGGTACTTTGGCACCAAGAAACTCTTCATCATTTTCATGAGGTCGGAATGGATCTTTCTTTATATCAAGTGATCTCACAACCATCGGGGTACTCAATGAATGTGCTTTATCCATATAGAATCGCTTTAAAATCTTTTCGGTGTATGTCGATTGATGGACAAATATTCCATCTTTCATATACTTAATTTGTAGACCAAGACAAAATTTTGTCTTTCCAAGATCTTTCATTTCAAATTCTTTCTTCAAACAGTCTACTATTTTTGGAAGTTCCCCAGGAGTTCCAATGATATTTAAATCATCAACATACACGGTGATTATAACAAATTCAGATCCAGATCTTTTTATAAAGACACAGGGACAAATTGGATCATTCTTGTACCCTTCTTTCAACAGGTATTCACTCAGGCGATTGTACCACATACGTCCTGATTGTTTCAATCCGTATAAAGATTTCTGAAGCTTTATTGAACAAGTTTCTCGAAAATTTTTATATGCTTCTGGCACTTTAAATCCCTCAGGTACTTTCATAAAAATTTCGTTGTCTAATGATCCATACAAATAGGCTGTAACAACATCCATTAGATGCATATCAAGTTTTTCTTGTACTGCCATATTTATGAGATACCTGAAGGTGATAGCATCCACTACAGGAGAATATGTCTCCATATAATCAATTCCAGGCCTTTGGGAAAACCCTTGTGCCACAAGTCGTGCTTTATATCTAACGACTTCTTTTTTATCATTTCGTTTTCGTACAAAAACCTATTTATACCCTACTGGCTTTATGCCTTCAGGTGTTCGAACTATGGGTCCGAAGACTTCACATTTTCCAAGTGGAGTTAACTCTGCCTGGATAGCGTCTTTCCATTTTGGCCAATCATTTCTATGTCTACATTCATTGACAGATTTTGGTTCAAGATCCTCATCTTGTTGCATTATTTCAACAGCAACATTATAAGCAAAAATGTTATCGATAACAATATTATTTTAGTTCCATCTTTTCCCGGTTGAGACGTAACTTATTTGATATCTCTTCATTTTCATTATTTGTAGGTACCTCGACCTCCCCTAAGGTCTTATCATTTGTTACGTCTTGGGGCTCTTCTTGAGCCACTACCTCTGTGTTATGTTCACTTTGATCACTTGCTCCTTTTCTTCTTCGAGGATTTTTAACTTTAGAACCGATTGGTCTACCACGTTTCAAGCATGGCTTAGACTCATTTGCTTTAATTAATTATTCTGTCGGGATATCAACTCAAATTGGAGCATTAGCAGCTGGAATATGTGACTTAGTCACCCTTGGTAGGTTAGTGAATGCATCTGACAATTGATTTGCAATATTTTGTAAATGAATAATCTTTTGAACCTCTTGTTCACATTGATTTGTTCGAGGATCTAAATGAGACAGTGATAATGCATTCCAATCTATCTTCTTTTTCAGCTGCTTATTTTCTCCCCCTAATGTTGGATATACTGATTCATTAAAATGGCAATCAGAAAATCTTGCCGTAAATAAATCTCCAGTCATCGGCTCTAGATATTTTATAATAGAAGGAGATTCATATCCAACATATATCCCCAACCTTCTTTGAGGACCCATCTTTGTGCGTTGTCGTGGAGCAATTGGAACATATATCGCACAACCAAAGATCCTAAGATGAGAAATATTTGGCTCTTGACCAAAAGCCAATTGCAATGGGAAGACTTTATGATAACTTGTGGGCCTTATCCGCACAAGTGCTGCTGCGTGCAAAATAGCATGACCCCATACTGAAATGGGAAGTTTTGTTCTCATAAGCATTGGTCTAGCAATTAATTGGAGGCGTTTGATCAATGATTCTGCTAGACCATTTTGTGTATGAATATGAGCAACCGGATGCTCAATTGTTATCCCAGTTGAAATACAATAATCATTAAAGGCTTGGGATGTAAACTCACCGGCATTATCAAGACGAATTGTCTTAATTGCATAATCTGGAAATTGTGCTCTTAGCTTTATTATTTGAGCCAACAATCTCGCAAGCCATATTGTGAGTTGATAGTAAGCACGCATGTGACCATCTTGTAGATGCATCTACCAAAACCATATAATATTTGAATGGTCCACATGGAGGGTGAATGAGCCCACATATATCACCCTGTATACGTTCCAGAAATGCAGGGGATTCCATCCTAACTTTAATAGTTGATGGTCTAATAATTAATTTTCCTTGAGAACACGCAGCACAAGAGAATTCCTTAAATTGAAGAATCTTCTGATTCTTCATTGCATGTCCATGTGAATTCTCAATTATTTTACGCATCATATTAGAATCAGGATGGCCCAACCGGTCATGCCAAATAATAAAATTATCTTGATTAGTAAACTTCTCGTTTACTACGGCATGTGTTTCAATCCTGCTAATACTTGTGTAGTATAAGCCGGAGGAAAGAGCAGGTAACATTTCAAACACATATTTCTTACAAGACATTATTGTAGTAATATAAAGATATTCAATCTTTTCATCATTTGTAGTCTCAATATGATAGCCATTTTGGCGAATATCTTTGAAACTTAATAAGTTTCTTTGAGATTTACTACAATATAGTGCTTCATCAATTGCCAAATTTGTTCCTCCTGGTAGTAATAAATTGGCTCTTCCAGAACCTTCAATTAATCTTGTACTACCGGATATTGTATTAACATTCGCTTCTTTCATTACCAAATAAGAGAAATATCTCTTATCTTTTAAAATAGTGTGTCTTGTAGCACTATCCAGAAGACATATATCATCTTTATTAATCTTGAGTCCAACTGAAGACTGGGGAATTTTCATATTCTTAATAAAATATGGTTCAACTTAGCGGGAGTTAAGAATAAAATTAGAGCTTCGTGCTGATAACATGTTATAAAATAAAAGCAATGCAGTAAAATGTAAACAAGAAGAGATAGAGAGAATGGAGAAGTGTTTTCTTCTTTCACTTTGATGTAATTTTTCATTGCAATTACATGGCCTTTTATAGGCATAAAAAGTAAAGATGATGGACATAAAATAGGAAATTTAATCTTTAAGTTATTCACAACATGGGCATCCAATGTAGCATCCAATGTAATATCCAATGTAGTATCCAAAGTAGTATCCAATGTACAAACTATTCATAACAGATAATAATTTCAGAATTGAATTTGAGTGTATTTATTCCTTGTTTAGTTCTGTGTATCAGTTAATTCGAGATAAATTTTACATTAAAATAATAGGATTAACTATATTATGTAACATGTTGGATAGCTAATCCCAAGAGATATTTTACCCTATGAAATATCTTGGTTTATCTCACCTCTAAGAATTTCGAGGGAGAAGCCCGGGCTCCATTGCATATGCATCGCAAGGACCTTAGGAAGTCAACGCATCGGGCGTTTAAAGGAAAGATTTAAGCATAAATAATTAATATTTGAACGATTTTAACAACAATCAACTATCAATTTCAAATTTTCACCCTCGAACAAGAAAATCAAGTTTTCAAAATTGAAGAGCTATGGTGTTGTTGATGAAATTCACTTGCAACACAGGAATCCATTTGATGCTCTTGTATAGTTTTTCAATCATGAATCTTACCTAGTGTGAGATGGAGTTAATGATTAATGTTTTATTATTTTTAAACTTAATATATGAATATATTTTTTATAAGTAAATTTATTCGGTACAGTTTGGCATTTCTTTGGTTTATTTTCATAAAATAAAAAATTTATCCTAATTATCGGTACGGTTACAGATTTATTAAAAAAACTATTAATAGAAACCTAAAAATCTGTTCAGTACAATTCAACAAGTTTAATCGGTTATAAAATATCACCCCTATCCATGTTGATATATTGTAAAAATTCAGACTGAGACATCGAAAAGCCAAGGCTCATCAACAGAGTCGGATTTAGGATTTGAAGGTGGCGGGTGCCACCATAATTTTTTTTAATGTACACTTTGTAATAATTAATATAGAGTTTGTTCGATTCATTTTTTTGGTTCATTCGGGTAATTTAATAGGCATCTTTTTATTTGGAAATATGTAAATTACATCTCTATCTCCTACCCTACTTGTGAGATTTTACTAGCTATTTTGTTGTTATATGAAATTACATCTCAAACGTCAAGAAGCAAATGTAGTTAGCATTTTAAAAAAAGAATCACACCTTTACTATTAACAATTCAAGTACAATTAATATTTTCACTTGGGAACTACATCTTTTTGTGTGCTAAAAATAAATTTGCACAAGTAAAATAACATCTTCAAAAGGGAATTTCACCAATCAAAATAAGAAAAATAAAAATATATATCTCCAATAGATGCAGAATTAGATAAACTACAAGATCCCAAAAATTAAAATGATAAATCTCATATTTTTCTAAGCAATCTTTGCAACATAGTCATCATAATTTAATAGTAAAGAGATTTAAGTTGTATTTAACAATTATAGAATAACATGATTTTTTATGTTATAATTAAAAATACAAAAATTAAATTTGATCTCAATCCAAAATTCCTATCAAGACCCAAGTTTTTGATTTTGAAAGGAAAAACTTAAATGAATTGAAATTAAGAGAGATGCTTATTTTATGAAATTTTAATTTTTGGAGGCTCTTTTTGGAGTGTTCTTGTTAAAGATTACAGATAAAATAATAGAATACAGGGAAAAACTATAAAAAATAATGAACGAAAAATAGGAAATTAGGAGGTAGCCAAAAAGAAAAATAATTGGGACAAAGGAAATAAAAAGCACAACGAAAAGGGAAAATGAGATAAGGTTCAAGATAAATTCGAACTTGAATTTTGCACACGAGAAATTAAAGATTTTAAAAAGGTGTACTAGCCATGACACCTTTGTTTAGTCTGCAATTAAGGGTGGCGGCATCAATGTTTACATCAAATCAAAAAATATACAACAAATGTTCTTTAATTACACTTTTATGATTTGCCATGGTTAGTTTTTATGTATTCTTACATCAATATATCACATAATCATAATAATTTATATTATTAGGTGTAAATAACCCCCTCCAATTATACTTCTTCATAATTGATGAGGTAAGGCCAATTTGCAGACCTTGCAGCAAAAGGGGATTTTGTTTTGTTTTGTTTGGTAAGGCCAATTTATCAATCAATCATCTTTTAATGTTTTAGATTATTTTTATTTTCAACTTTTCATATTTATATAATTTTTAAAATGTATTACTCTGTTCGTCTAGTTTACCTGAAACTATTTCTCACTAGGCAGTTATTAAAAGAATAATTTATTTTCATATTTGAAAATAATTTAAGCCTAAATTTTTTGTTCTTAACGAGAATCTTTTATAATCACACAAATATTGTGACATATTTTTAGATAACAATGTCCAAAAATATTATAATAGCACAAACGTGACTACAAGTTTAAAAAATCTTCATTTATCTTTTTAATTTTGTGCCAGATTAAACTAGGATACATAACTAATTAAATACGAACAATAATGTTGCTTTAAGGGGTATTATCACTTTTAGCCCGCGCTATAAACTATTTACGTTTGGTAGCTGCAAAAATATACAAAATTTGTATAATTTTTTTTGTGTGTGTATATATATATATTGACTATAAACGGCAATACAATGTCATTTTTTAATAGGATGTTTTCGCATGAGGGGGGGTTGGATAAATATTGGATAAAGGGGGGTTGGCTAAAAATTATAGTCTTAAAAATGGTAGTCACTGTCTTTAATAGGGTTAAAATCTTCTTCTTAGATGGTATAGATGATATGATTGATGGTATGATAATATTAACAATATCAAATACAGTTGTTCTCTATATATATCTGAATAGATACTACTATTGTGTTGTAGGTATATAAAATGTACGGCCAAATCTACTATCGAATAAAATCCGGTTTCTATGTCTAATATAAATTCTTCTAAACTTTGGGTAAGGCTCCTAGCAAAACTTTCTAGATGGGTATAATTATTAGGATTAATGGACATTAACAATAAAATTATTTTTTTGCGATTAAACTCTTATGTTGTGAAAATCCTACTCGGTACTCTCTCTCTCTTATTCTATAGACTTGTATAGTTACAATATTATCCAAATTATGAACTGAGATTACCCTTTTTCTATTTTTTTTAATTCACTCTATTCATCTCCTCTTCCCAATCTTTTAAAGATTTTTAACTCTTTTCTTAACTCTTATTTCTTTAATTTCACCCCGGCCACGGTTAAACAATATAAGAGGGGGGTTGGATAAATATTGGATAAATAAAAAGGGAGGTTGGCTAAAAATTAAAGTCTTAAAAATGGTAGTCTCTGTCATTAATAGGGTTAAAATCTTTGTCTTTAATAGGGTTAAAATCTTCTTCTTAGATTATTTTAATATTTTTCTAAGAAGAATATTTTAAATACGATAGGATATCCAACCCCCTCTTATTATATTTATCCAATATTTACCATTTTGGATTGTTAATCTCTCTGTCTTGTTGAGGAATAACTTGAGTCTGGGATTGTGTCAATTCAAGTCTCAACGCTTGTACCCTGTGTTCTAATACCTTTACCTGCTCCATAAGTTTTGTCTTTTCTTGTGCCAGGATTTCATTTTTCTGGTTTATTCGTTTATGGCTGACATTATTAAAACAAGGGAAGAAGAACACTCTAATTTTCAAGAAGTTATTGATATTCTTCAGTTAATTGAAAATGTGTGTCCCTTCGGTCAAGATGATATCAGCACTAGAATTATGCTATCCTTTTTAATTAATAATGATTTGCAATCACTTTTTTAATAATGATTTGCAATTTCCGCAGAATGGACCCTTCATGGGTCACCAGGGGCAGAGGTAGGGGAAGATCTTCCCCTAGTAGGACTTATTCTCAGGGATCGTCATACGGATCCTCATCAAACTCTCCAGTAATACAAAGAGGAAAAAAGAGTTTGATAAACTCAAAGGTGCCGCATACAGGAGAATCCTCAGGACATTCTATACATCTGGAAGATATTCCAGAAGATAGTCCGTTATATGGACATCTGCAGGCTTATTTAGCATCCAAAAAGCAAAGTGATACTTTTGCTTCAATTGCTAAAGAGGAAGACAATGACGATATCAAGTCATATGAAAAGTTACCAAAGAGAGAAATGATATTTCTCCTTGAAAACTCTGAGATTCAGAGAAAAGAAGAACCGTGGAAAATATTTCAGAGATATCTGATTAATGGATTTGGACTTTGCAAAATTGGTTTCGACCAATATGGTCTGATCCGAAGTATTGTATAACTTACATCTAGGATTCAAAGTAGATAACAGTTTGAAATAAATCCTATAGGACAGACATATAAGTTCAGAACCCGGCGCATAATTATAACCATGCGTTTTCACATTTAAAGTCAAAGCATCAAAAATATTAACATCAGAAAGAGATAATT